>NC_053397.1:84492854-84792854 GCF_905171765.1 Bufo bufo | reverse complement strand
GTATATGTAAAATGACACCCCAAAACATATTCCCCAACTTCTGCTGAATACGGAGATACCACATGTGTGACACTTTTTTGCAACCTAGGTGGGCAAAGGTGCCCAAATTCCTTTTAGGAGGGCATTTTTAGACATTTGGATACCAGACTTCTTCTCACGCTTTGGGGCCCCTAAAATGCCAGGGCAGTATAAATACCCCACATGTGACCCCATTTTGGAAAGAAGACACCCCAAGGTATTCAATGAGGGGCATGGCGAGTTCATTGAAAAAAAAAAATTTTGGCACAAGTTAGCGGAAATTGATTTTTGGGATTTTGTTCTCACAAAGTCTCCCTTTCCGCTAACTTGGGACAAAAATTTCAATCTTTCATGGACTCAATATGCCCCTCAGCGAATACCTTGGGGTGTCTTCTTTCCAAAATGGTGTTATTTGTGGGGTGTTTGTACTGCCCTGGCATTTGAGGGTCTCCGCAATCATTACATGTATGCCCAGCATTAGGAGTTTCTGCTATTCTCCTTATATTGAGCGTACGGGTAATGAGATTTTTTTTTTCCGTTCAGCCTCTGGGCTGAAAGAAAAAAATGAACGGCACAGATTTCTTCATTCGCATCGATCAATGTGGATGAAAAAATCTCTGCCAAAAAAAGAAAAAGGAGGGGAAAGGCGTCTGCCAGGACATAGGAGCTCCGCCCAACATCCATACCCACTTCAGCTCGTATGCCCTGGCAAACCCGATTTCTCCATTCACATCAATCGATGTGGCTGAATAAATCATTGCCGGGATTTTTTTTTTTTTTATATATACAAAGTGTTTGCCAAAGTATATGAACACCGCCACCTCCTCAGCTCATATGCCTCGGCAAACATATCTTTTACTGCAGAGGAGAAATCTCGTCTTGCAGCGCCGCATACACCGACTTGCGTGTAATCTGACAGCAGCGCAATGCTTCTGTCCGAATGCACATCAGTGCTGCAGCTGGTCGATCGGTTGGTCCACCTGGAAGGTAAAAAAAACAAAACAAAAAAGAAAAAACCAGGCCGCAAAGCAATAACTTTATTAACTTTTAGAACAGAACATATTAACTTTTTTAAACTTTTTTAACTTTTTTACTTACCGGTAATTTTTTTTTTGTTTATTTTTTTTTACCTTTATAGAACAAACCTCTCCTTCCCCATGGGACAATGTGCAAAGCGCAAATCGCCCAAAGATGTGGCGAAGTACGTTATGCACTTTATCCCAGGTGAAAGGAGAGGTTTGCAGCAGCTGAGAGTAAAAGGGCCCTAATAGCCCTGTGTGCCTGTCCTGTGAGATGCAATCCCTATGCTAGGTGTACCTGTGTGTGGTACTTCCGGAAACACTCTCCATAGCATAGGGCAGGGTGGTCAGCACAGTCAGGACAGAAATAGCGGGTGTCACGCCTTATTCCACTCCTGCTACAGACACGACATCTTTTTCGGGGTGACGGTTGGGTGGAGGTACCAGGAACGACACTGGGGAAATGTCGCTCGTGTAGACGGCTAACTACACTGGGGGATGGGGCCACGGAACCTCCTGGGTAAAGGAGGTTCTCGATGATCTCTTCCTGGAATTTGAGGAAAGATTGTGTTCTCCCAGCCTTACTGTAGAGAACAAAACTATTGTAGAGCGCCAATTGAATTAAATATACAGACACCTTCTTATACCAGCGTCTGGTTCTGCGGGAAACTAAATACAGAGACAACATCTGGTCATTGAAGTCCACCCCTCCCATGAGCGCATTATAGTCGTGGACACAGAGGGGCTTTTCAATGACACGGGTTGCTCGCTCAATTTGGATTGTCGTGTCTGCGTGAATGGAGGAGAGCATGTAAACGTCACGCTTGTCTCTCCATTTCACCGCGAGCAGTTCTTCGTTACACAAGGCAGCCCTCTCCCCCCTTGCAAGACGGGTGGTTACAAGCCGTTGGGGGAAGCCCACGCGACTAGTTCGCGCGGTGCCACAGGCGCAAATCCGTTCTAGAAACAAATGCCTAAAGAGGGCCACACTTGTGTAAAAATTGTCCACATAAAGATGGTACCCCTTGCCGAATAAGGGTGACACCAAGTCCCAGACTGTCTTCCCACTGCTCCCCAGGTAGTCAGGGCAACCGACCGGCTCCAGGGTCTGATCTTTTCCCTCATAGATCCGAAATTTGTGGGTATAGCCTGTGGCCCTTTCACAGAGCTTATACAATTTGACCCCATACCGGGCACGCTTGCTTGGGATGTACTGTTTGAAGCCAAGGCGCCCGGTAAAATGTATTAGGGACTCGTCTACGCAGATGTTTTGCTCGGGGGTATACAAATCTGCAAATTTCTGGTTGAAATGGTCTATGAGGGGCCGAATTTTGTGGAGCCGGTCAAAAGCTGGGTGGCCTCTGGGACGGGAGGTGGTGTTGTCGCTAAAATGCAGGAAACGGAGGATGGCCTCAAATCGTGCCCTGGACATAGCAGCAGAGAACATGGGCATGTGATGAATCGGGTGCGTTGACCAATATGACCGCAATTCATGCTTTTTTGTCAGGCCCATGTTGAGGAGAAGGCCCAAAAAAAATTTAATTTCGGAAACTTGGACTGGTTTCCACCGGAAAGGCTGGGCATAAAAGCTTCCCGGGTTGGCGGATATAAATTGTGTGGCATACTGGTTGGTCTCTGCCACGACTAAGTCCAAGAGCTCCGCAGTCGAGAACAGCTCAAAAAATCCCAGGGCCGAACCGATTTGAGCCGTCTCAACCCGAACTCCAGACTGGGCGGTGAAAGGGGGAACTACAGGTGCGGCTGAAGTTGGTGACTGCCAATCAGGGTTTGCCAGCACCTCAGGGATTCTAGGGGCTCTACGGGCCTGTCTGTGTGGTGGCTGCGACGGGGTAACTACTGCACGTGCCACCGTACCAGCTTCAACTGCCCTTCTGGTGCTCGCCACGTCACCATGTTGTACGGCAGTGCTGGTACTAGGTCCAGGGAGGGCTGCGCTGCTGGTGTATGCCTCACCACGTGATCCGGCAGCGACAGCCCCACTCTGCTGCTCTTGAAGCGGATCCTGCATAACCTGTGGTCTAGCGACACGGGGCCGGGTACGCCTGGTGCTGCCAGGGACCTCCACCTCCTCGTCCGAACTTTGGGTCAGAGAGCCACTGCTTTCCACAGGTTCATATTCTGACCCGCTAGATTCATCAGATGAGGGTTCCCACTCCTCATCCGACTGGGTCAGAATCCTGTAGGCCTCTTCAGAAGAATACCCCCTGTTTGACATTTTGGACTACTAAATTTAGGGGTATTCCCTGAGACTACCCAAGAAAAAAAGCAAGCCTGTCTTACAAAGGGGAGGCTAGCGAAGTACCGGAGGCCGCTGCGGTTGATAAAAAATATCAAAACTGATTTTTTTTATCGCCGCAGTGCGTGTAAAATGAATGTGCAGTGATCAAAAAATATATATTTTTTGTCACTGCGGTGGGGCGGGCGTGGGTGAACGCACGTGTGGGCGACCGATCAGGCCTGATCGGGCAAACACTGCGTTTTGGGTGGAGGGCGAACTAAAGTGACACTAATACTATTATAGATCTGACCGTGATCAGTTTTGATCACTTACAGATACTATAAAAGTACAAATGCTGATTAGCGATACGCTATTCAGCGAATAAAAGTGACTGCGGTGCGGTGGGGTGGGCGCTAACTGACGCTAACTACCTAACCCAGGGGCCTAAACTATCCCTAAAACCTAACAGCCAATACTAGTGAAAAAAAAAAAGTGACAGTTTACACTGATCACTTTTTTTCCTTTCACTGGTGATTGACAGGGGCGATCAAAGGGGTGATCAAAGGGTTAATTGGGGTGCAGGGGGGTGATCAGGGGCTACAGTGAAGTGTTTGGTGTACTCACAGTGATGTCTGCTTCTCTGCTGGATCCAACCGACGAAAAGGACCAGCAGAGGAGCAGAGAAGCCATATAACAGATCATATTTACTAATATGATCTGTTATATGGCTTGTGATTGGATTTTTTAAAAATCGCCAGCCTGCCAGCCAATGATCATTGCTGGCAGGCTGGTGACGAACTTGTTCTTTAACTTTTGCCGGCCCGCGATGCGCATGCGCGGGCCGGCTTGGAGCGAAATCTCGCGTCTCGCGAGATGACGCGTATATGCGTGACTGTGCGCAGCGCTGCCACCTCCGGAACGCGAATCTGCGTACAGCGGTCCGGAGGTGGTTAAAGGGGTTCTCCGGGAATTAAGAAAATAAAAATACTTAAATATTGCTTTATTATAAATATATTCCCAAAACCATTCATTAGTTATAATGGCTCATTTTTTCTAGGGAGCAATCATCACGGGAAAATAAAATGGCCACCGTCCTATTAGTGCACACAAAACCTGTCCTAATCACTCAGTAGGACAAGTTACTTCACAACACTGAGCTATAGTCTGTCCTTTCTCTACTTCATGTCTCCTCATGAACTCAATTCCTACAGAGATTCACCGAACGTTCTTATCATCTGATCATAATTCCTGACAAGTAGAAAAGAGCTGTCTCAGCCTCCTCTATCTCAATGTTTTCAAGTAACTTGTCCTGTTGTGTGATTAGGACAGGTTTTGTGTACTAATAGGACGGCGGCCATTTTGTTTCTGCTAATGATTGCTCCCTAATCAAAATGAGCCATTAAAACTAATGAAAAGTATTTGGGAATATATTTAAAATAAAGTAATATTGAAGTATTTTTATTTTCTAAATTCCTGGAGAACCCCTTTAATACTTAGTGTTGCAGTGCAGAATCAGGCAGCAGAGTCCAGACTGGCTTTGAACTAAGCAGTGAGCAACACTGTTGCAGTCTGTTCTGGCCTTTGGCAGAACCCCCTTCACCGCTGCTGTGACCTGGTTACCTGCAAGAGGGAACTAGAAATAGGGCCCTACACCTCTATTAAAGCAGACGTTTGGGCAGTTGGCTGGTCTGGGTCATTAAGGTGTGTGTTAACACAATGCCAAGGAGGAAATAGATCAGCAATGATCTTAGAGAAGCTATTGTTGCTGCCCATCAATCTGTGGAGAGTTATAAGGCCATTTCCAAACAATTTGATGTCCATTATTCTACAGTGAGAAAAATATTATTGACAAGTGAAAAACATTCAGGACAGTTGACAATCTTCCCCGGAAAGAGTGAAAGTACCAGGAAGTTCACCCCATGGTCAGACATAACAATTAGAAAAAGTATACCAATCTGTAGAAAACAAATGCTGCATAGTGTCTCTTGTTGAGATGCTGTTCCGCCTGTGGGGTGGTGTAGCCCAATGCCGTGGGGGCTTAGCTGAGTTTCGCCCCCTGCAGGTGCTGTGTTCACCATGTGGAGCTGCATCAAATAGTAAGGACCCACTTGTGGGAGGTCACCTTGATGTAGTGAGCGGGCTTATACCTCAATGGAGATAAACATAAATTATGGATTAATGCATGTCACGAGGAAGGGCAGGTTGGACATGTGCACAGCTGCTCCATTCATCTCTAGAGGAGTTCTGGAGACAGCTGAATACAGCGCTCACCTATTTCCAGAACTCCTATAGAGATGAATGGAGCTGCAGTACGCATGCCCATCCTTCCACTCCTTTAATTTTGGGTAGCTCCAAGGGGTACGGGGTCTCCCTTCTCATGATTAGTGGGGTCTCAGCGGTAGGACCCCCTCCATTCTAATAGTTATTACTAGTGGTGAGTGAAGTTTTCAATAATCCGATTCAGCTCCTTTGTCAAACTTCGCTAAGAAATTTGATTCGTTATGAATTACTTAATAATGAATCACATCCCATTGTATGGAGTGGGCGCAATGACTGGGTAGAGCGACTCCCGTCATTTAACCTCTTAGATGCCGTGTTCAATGCTTATCACAGCATCTGAGATTCACATTCAGCCTATCAGGGGTTAGTCAGGGGTTAAAACAAAAAAAATCTATACTCATCTTGATTCAAGAAAACGTCCCTATTCTCGTGCGCATCATCACGCTGGGTGGGTGTGGTGATGTCATCACCCACCCAGCATGATGATGTGGTGATGTCACACACAAGCAAGCATTGGCATGTTTTCTTCAATTAAGATGGCCGCGACTGCCTCTCTGCGATCAAATGGATGAGGCGAGTATTTTTTTTTACCATTTCAGGAAAAATGTATTCAATACCACAAAGCACCAAGAAATTAATTGTGGCGAATCCAATTTTTCTTGAAATTCGGATCGAATTCCACTTCATTAACTTTGATTCATTCAACACTATTTATTACTTATCCTGTGGAGGAGGAATAACTTTTTACAACTGGAATACCCCTTTAAAGGGAGTCTGTCACCTACTGAGATCGCGTTATAGATCTTTGGGCCACCCAACCCCCCTTCTATTAAAATAGTACCTTATAAAAAAAAGTACTTTATAAACGTATGCAAATTAGCTGTTGCAAGTGCCCAGGCCGCTCAGCTATGTGCCTAGATAACCGCTCCCCTTGCAGTCCTCTGGCCTGCCCTCCCCTCCTACTTCATCCTCCTCCTCTGGCTTGGAGTTTCTCATGAGCACCAGTCACTGCCAGGCCTGCGCATGCGCACTGTTAAGATCAGTGCCTCTGCCCATAGTGGGCAGAGCAGTGCGCATGCGCAGGCCGGCAGTGACTGGTTTCGTTTTTTTGGAATGAAGATTGACACGGTGGAATCTGTTGTGTGTTGTGTAAAATCTTCTGCGCCGCCAGAGGATGTGCCTATTATGACAAGGCACATGCCTCTTCATAAAGTTTGCGACTTTTTAACGCCACTTTTCAAGCACAAGGGAGATGAGAAATCTCCTCAATATTTCTTTCTTATATTAATTAATATTAAGAATAAGAATGCTAGACCCAGTGATGTTCTGCACAGCCCAAAGACTAGTAACAGTTGACCCATCACAATGGGGGAGATTTATCATCTGCCAGTGCCAGAAAAGTGGCTTTAAAAAGCCACAAGCTGTGTGTTTGTGACTTTTTAAATGCTTAACTTAAAAAAAAGTCGCAAGTACCTATTTTTTAACCACCCTCGCCTCTTTTCCAAAAGGGGGCATGACAAAGGCTGGAAAGGGGCGTAGCCAACAGCTGAGTTAATTACCCTGTTCCAAATTATTATGCAAATGATATTTTTCTCATTTACCTAAATAATTGATGTAAATAACCCACAGCATAATTCTCATGTTATCAACTATTAAGAGTACAATTCAAATTTTATTGAACAAGCCTCCTAATGATAACAGTATTTTTTTTAAACATCCAAAACCTATAATACACTGTTCCAAATTATTACGCACAGTAAGTTTCAAAACGCTTTATAGATTGTAAAGAACTGAAAATTTGTAATTTGTCGTGTTTGCAGTATATTTACTGAAATCAAAAGCTATTTCAATCAAACTATTTTCAACAACATTTTAACTTTTTAAACATTTTAGCAGGTCACGTTACATTTTAACATAGGACCTCTTATTTGATAGCTGCTTCACAAGTCTTGCATCTATTGAACTTGTGAGTTTTTGGACAGTTTCTGCTTGAATTTGTTTGCAAGATGTCAGAATAGCCCCCCAGTGCTGCTGTTTGGATATAAACTGCCTCCCACCCTCATAGATCTTTTGCTTGAGGATGCTCCAACGGTTCTCAATAGGATTGAGGTCAGGGGAGGATGGAGGCCACACCATGACTTTCTCTCCTTTTATCCCCATAGCAGCCATTGATGCAGAGGTATTCGTTGCTGCATAAGATGGTGCATTGTCATGCATGAAGATTATTTTATTACAGAAAGCATAGTTCTTCCTTCTGTACCAGGGAAGAAAGTGGTCAGTCAGAAACTCCACATACTTTGCAGAGGTCATCTTTACACCTTCGGGGACCCTAAAGGGGCCGACCAGCTCTCTTCGCATGATTCCGGCCCAAAACATGACTCCACCACCGCCTTGCCGACGTTGCAGCCTTGTTGGAACAGGGTGGCCGTTCACCAACCATCCACTACTCCATCCATCTGGACTATCCAGGGTTGCACAGCACTCATCAGTGAACAGGACTGTTTGAAAATGAGTCTTCGTGTATTTTTCTGCCCAATGCAGCCGTTTCTGCTCGTGATTAGTGGTGCCCGAATAGAAGGTTTATGCACAGTTGCAAGACTCTGGAGGACTCTACACCTTGATGTCCGTGGGACTCCAGAGGCACCAGCAGCTTCAAATATCTGTTTGCTGCTATGTAATGGTATTTTAGCAGCTGCTCTCTTGATCCGATGCATGGATCTGGCAGAAATCTTCCTTAATGTGCCTTTATCTGCATGAACCCGTCTGTGCTCTGAATCGGCCACAAATCTCTTAATAGTGCGATGATCATGATTAAAGGGGTTCTACAGTTTGTTTTAACTGATGATCTGTCATCTGGATAGATCATCAGCATCTGACCGGCGGGGGTCCCAGGTGTTAGCTGTTTCAGCAGTGCCGCGGCCTTCTCACTGTTTACTGCTGGCCCAGTGACGTCACGACTAGTATCAACTGGCCTGGCCGGGGCTAAGCTCCGTTCAAGTGAACAGAGCTTAGCCGCCGGTCAGATGCTGATGATCTATCCAGAGGATAGATCATCAGTTAAAAAAAACTGCAGAACCCCTTTAAGTTTTTGTGAAATATCTAATGTTTTCATACCTCGTTCAAGGCATTGAACTATTTCAGGGTACTTTCACACTAGCGTTTTCCGGTATTGAGTTCCGTCACAGGGGCTCAATACCGGGAAAAAACTGATCAGTTTTATCCTAATGCATTCTGAATGGAGAGCATTCCGTTCAGGATGCATCAGTTCAGTCCCTCTTACGTTTTTTGGCTGGAGAAAATACCGCAGCATGCTGCAGTTTTTTCTCCGGCCAAAAATCTGAACACTTACCGGAATGCCGGATCTGACTTTAATTTCCTTTGAAATGCATTAATGCCCCAAGTGTTCCGGCAAAACGGATCCTTTAAAAAGGAGAAAAAATATAAATCCTGGACCCGTTTTCCAGATGACAACCGGAAAGATGGATCTGGTATTGCAATGCATTTGTGAGACAGATCCGCATCCAGATCCGTCTCACAAATGCATCAGTTTGCGTCCGGATTGCCGGATGGAACTGCCTGCCGGAATCCTCTCACCCTTTTCGGCAGCAGAGAGATCCTTTTTCTTCCCCATATTGCTTGAAAATGATGCTCTGCTTAATAATGTGGAACACCCTCCTTTAGTACTTTTTCCTTAAATTGGGCTCACCTGCTAATCTAATTATCGCAGGTGTCCGAGATTGTTTTCAGTGATCAAAAGAGCCGTGAGACAATGCCATTCATGAGTTAAACTGAAAAACAAAATATTTAATCTTTGTGACACTTAAATAATAATTTGGAACAGGGTATCTTCATTTACACCAGTTTTCTGGGGCCAATGAAGCCAGAAATGTACGGCAGCTCTGAGCTGTTGTAGCTTCCTGTTTAGGTGCACAGACTGCCGGAGGATACGACTAATGTGCCTGCGCCCCATCATAAATTAGGTGCATCCTCTGGCAGTGCGGGGGAGATCAAGACCAGCGCAGAAAGCACCAGGCTTGATAAATCTTCCCCAATGTGTCCTTTTAAAGAACTCTGTAAATCTCAGCAATGTTCTTTATATAACCTGCTATTTCTCCCTCTATTACAATTCTGCAATTTACAGGATGGAACGTTAACTTGATAACAGAAATAATTTATTCCTAATATTTCCCTATAAAATAATCCTTTATCAGCAGTGAGTCATTCACTGATAGGATGCTATTGATGATGATGATGATTCCCTTACTGCTAGCACTGAAAGAGTTACTCCCCCGCTTGTAACTTTACAGCTTCTGTGCCCATCCCTTGAGCAGCGTACTAACGAATTTGGCATTTTCCACTAATTAGCAGTTTGCATTTTTGCCATTTGTCTTTCATGTGGTCTCTGGCCGTATGCTTTTCATGTCTCGCACTAAAATGTCAGTGCTCCTGTAATTGCTCCCTCCTCTAGTCCTAGAAATCCCTTCACTTTGCCCCTTGAATGCTGAACAAGTTGAGGGCACAGGGCTGATCCAAGGCGGAAGTTCTGAGCTGTGCATTGTGGGGTTTACTAATTACACCCATATTTCACCTACTTAGCTGTATGAATAGCTTACCATAATTTGATTTGGTTCTTCCAGTTATAGGCATAAATCAAAAGAACTTTTATTACAATATTTTCTTTGTGTTTCTGTGATGGAACCCGCTAACCGTATTTCTAGTATATTTCTTCACTTCAGTCTTTAACCTGTATAACAGCTACTAAAATGAGCTGAAATGATCTGCCCCCGTTACATCTCTACACAATGTTTTATGGCATTCTGTTGCCTGTTTGGTTTTATTCCCTTGTTCTCTGTCATTGGGGTCATAAATCCCACTAAATGGTCACCTAGATGAAGTCAACCCCAAACTCTGACTTCTTAGAAATGGTGCCATTTTGTTCCATAGGAGTCAGAGCTACAGAAAGTGCGTCATATGGCCATAGCTAGGTAAATTTAAGTTGCCCTGATCTAAAGAGGCTTTTTTCCTTTGCTGTTTTATCGGCCTCATGTTTCCTTGGCAAAAGTCCTCAGTGGTTTTTTTCTGGTCTTTGCATTCATGGCCTATGCATGACAATCCGCATTCACTGCAATAACCCATATATTGTAGGATCAATGATGTCATTACAACTCGATGATGCCACTGTAATTCCAGATGCCAGAGAGGTCCCTGTCAGTGCAGGGCACAGTGTAATGGACGACATATGTTATGGCAGACGGTGACATCAGGTGGAAACGAAAGTCATAATGTGTGTTAGAAAAATTCGATGGAATCTTATACAGAAAGGATAACATACTGCGACTGGGGTCTTTATAGTTTCCTATTTTTCACCTCCTTTTGGTCCTCTCCCATTCCTCCTTTATGATTGTATATGTGGTTACAGACTTGCATGGGTGTAGTTCTGTAAATATGTTGTTACTTTTGTCTAGATATTTCTTTTACGTACTTGTTAAGGCGCCCCCTCGTATTCTTTTAATTTCCTTTTCAACACATTCACCTATTATGTCATTATGGGTCAGAAGAAAATGCTCGATAGTTATTGACAGGCCCGGACAATAGCAGGAATCACTTGCAGCCTGTCTCCAAAAGGATCTGGATGGTGGGACTGAGCTACTGAGTACGTGTGACCACTGAAACATGACACATTAGGTGGATGTTCTGAGAGGAGTCAAAAGATCACCAGGAGGCATCATAACAAGCATGTTACATTATGGTTAATCATGGGAATACTCTTTCGAGTAAGGCTATTTTCACACCGGCGTTTTGAATTCCGTTTGTGAGATCCATTTCAGGGATCTCACAAACGGTTCAAAACGGATCAGTTCAGCCCCAATGCATTATAAATAGATAAGGATCCATTCAGAATGCATCAGTTTGGCTCCGTTCCGCCTCCAGTCCGCTCTGGATGCGGACACCAAAACGCCAAACGGATCCGTCCTGACTTACAATGTAAGTCAATAAGAGCGGATCCGTTTTCACTAACACAATATGGTGCAACTGAAAACGGATCCGTCCCCCATCGACTTTCAATGTAAGTCAGGACGGATCCGTTTTGACTTTGTTCTTCATAATGCAAACGGATCAGTTTTGAACAGATACAATCGTTTGCATTATAGGTGCGGATCCGTCTGTGCAGATACCAGACGGATCCGCACCTAACGCAGGTGTGAAAGTAGCCTAAAGCAAATGAAGCCATCATTGCCCTTTATTCATATAATGTTGTTTTGATGTATTTTACAGTACTGTACAGGGAATGTTCTGACATCCACAATATTCCTAGAGGGACTGTAGGTTGGGAGAGACTTGGTGGATTGAGCCCAGTAGATTGTGTGAATACATAGGTGTAAGGATGCCACATTACTCATCTGGGTGAAGCATTTAGAGTGTCATTTATTATCAGATATACAGCAATTTTTGGCATGTATCTGTCACAGATTTGGTCGCAAAGGGGATTTGCAGACGAATCTGCGACTTTTCCCCGCTCACACCAGGTCTACAAAAGGGGGAGTAATATGGGTAGGGAAGGAGGCGGGCTGCCAGGCCTTTCTCATTTATCAATTGGTATGCCTGTTTTAGGCATAGAAAACTACAGTCGGGTCTATAAGTATTGGGACAACGACACAATTCTAACATTTTTGGCTCTATACACCACCACAATGGATTTGAAATGAAACTAACAAGATGTGCTTTATTTGCAGACTGTCAGCTTTAATTTGAATGTATTTACATCCAAATCAGGTGAACGGTGTAGGAATTACAACAGTTTGCATATGTGCCTCCCACTTGTTAACCACTTGCCATCTGGGCCATTTGCCCCCTTCCTGACCAGGCCTAATTTTGCAAAACTGACATATCTCACTTTATGTGGTAATAACTTTGGAACGCCTTTATTTATCCAAGTCATTCAGAGATTGTTTTCTCGTGACACATTGTACTTCATGATAGTCATAAATTTGAGTCAAAATATTTCACCTTTATTTATGAAAAAATCCCAAATTTACCCAAAAATTAGAAAAATTCACAATTTTCTAAATTTCAATTTCTCTGCTTTTAAAACAGAAAGTGATACCTCATAAAATATTTATTACTTAACATTCCCCATATGTCTACTTTATGTTGACATCATTTTGGAAATATCATTTTATTTTTTTAGGACGTTAGAAGGCTTAGAAGTTTAGAAGCAATTCTTCAAATTTTTAAGAAAATTGCCAAAACCCACTTTTTAAGGACCAGTTCAGGTCTGAAGTCACTTTGTGGGGCCTACATAGTGGATACCCCCATAAATGACCCCTTGTAGAAACTACACCCCTCAAGGTATTCAAAACCGATTTTACAAACTTTGTTAACCCTTTAGGCGTTCCACAAGAATTAAAGGAAAATGGAGATCAAATTTTTAAATTTCACTTTTTTGGCAGATTTTCCATTTTAATCAAATTTTTTCTTTAACACATCGATGGTTAACAGCCAAACAAAACTCAATATTTATTACCCAGATTCTGCGGTTTACAGAAACACCCCACATGTGGTCATAAACTGCTGTATGGGCACACGGCAGGGCGCAGAAGAAAAGGAACTCCACATGGTTTTTAGATGCCATGTCCCATTTGAAGCCCCCTGATGCACCCTTACAGTAGAAACTCCCAAGAAGTGATCCCATTTTGCAAACTAGGGGATAAGGTGCCAGTTTTATTAGTACTATTTTTGGGTACATATGATTTTTTGATCATTCATTATAACACTTTATGGGGCAAGGTGACCAAAAAATTGGTTTTTTTAGCACAGTTTCTATTTATTTATTTTTACAGCGTTCACCTGAGGGGTTCAGTCAAGTGACATTTTTATAGAGCAGATTGTTACGGACGTGGCGATACCTAATATGTATACTTTTTCTCATTTATTAAAGTTTTACACAATAATAGCATTTTTTAAACAAAAAAAATTATGTTTTAATGTGTCCATGTTCTGAGAGCTATAGTTTTTTTATTTTTTGAGAGATTTTCTTATGTAGGAGCTCATTTTTTGCGGGATGAGGTGACGGTTTTATTGGTACCATTTTGTGGGACATATTTTGATCACTTGGTGTTGCACCTTTTGTGATGCAAGGTGACAAAAATTGCTTGTTTTGACAGGGTTTTTTTTTTTCTTTTTACGGTGTTCACCTGAGGGGTTAGCTCATGTGATATTTTTATAGAGCTGGTTTTTACGGATGCGGCAATACCTAATAGGTATACTTTTTTTTTTTGTTTCACTTTAACACAATAATAGCATTTTTTAAACCAAAAAAATGATGTTTTAGTGTCTCCATGTTCTAAGAGCTATAGTTTTTTTATTTTTTGAGAGATTTTCTTATGTAGGGGCTAATTTTTTGCAGGATGAGGTGACGGTTTTATTGGTACCATTTTGTGGGACATACGCGTTTTTGATCACTTGGTGTTGCACCTTTTGTGATGTAAGGTGACAAAAATTGCTTGTTTTGACACAGTTTTTTTTTTTTTTTTTTACGGTGTTCACCCGAGGGGTTAGGTCATGTGATATTTTTATAGAGCTGGTTTTTACGGACGCGGCAATACCAAATATGTCTATTTTATTTTATTTTTTCTATTTTTAACATTTTTTTTTTATTCCTTACTTGGGGACTTTTTTTATTTTTATTTTTTCAACCCTTTATTTTTATTTTTTTTATTTTACACTTTTCGTCCCCCATAAGGTCATACAAGACCTCTGGAGGACATTTGCTTCACTTTTTCTTTTTTTTTTCACTGTTGATTTCTCCTGTAACTGGGGCTGACATAGTAGCCCCAGTTACAGAAGAAATGCACCCGCCAGAGAGGCTGTACAGCATAATTCTGCGCTGTACAGCCTCAGAGCAGGGCTGATCGAGGTCTGTGAAAGACCTCACACAGCTCCTGCACTCTCCGGTCCCGGCGGTCACATGACCGCCGGGCCGGAACAGGAAGCGCATCAGTGAGCGCTGTGTATGCAGCGATCTGGAAGGCAGGGACACCTGGGCACTGTCCCTGCCTTCTCTCTGGGTTGCCCTGCTGTCACTGACAGCGGGCAACCCGATCAGCAGCTGCACGATTAGCGTGCAGCTGCACTTTCTGAACGGACGTTCTGGAACGTCCGTTCAGAAATAGACGTCCACCCATAGGACGTTTATAGTCTATGGGCGGACGGAAAGTGGTTAAGAGACCAAAAGTAATGGGGCAATTGGCTTCTCAGCTGTTCCATGGCCAGGTGTGTGTTATTCCCTCATTATCCCAATTACAATAAACAGATAAAAGGTCCAGAGTTCATTTAAAGTGAGCTATTTGCATTGGGAATCTGTTGCTGTCAACTCTCAAGATGAGATCCAAAGAGCTGTCACTAACAGTGAAGCAAGCCATCATTAGGCTGAAAATAACAAAACAAACCCATCAGAGATATAGCAAAAACATTAGGCGTGGCCAAAACATCTGTTTGGAAAATTCTTAAAAAGAAGGAACGCACCGGTGAGCTCAGCAACACCAAAAGACCCGGAAGACCACGGAAAACAACTGTGGTGGATTACCGAAGAATTCTTTCCCTGGTGAAGAAAACACCCTTCATAACAGTTGGCCAGATCAAGAACACTCTCCAGGAGGTAGGTGTATGTGTGTCAAAGTCAACAATCAAGAGAAGACTTCACCAGAGTGAATACAGAGGGTTCACCACAAGATGTAAACCATTGGTGAGCCTCAAAAACAGGAAGGCCAGATTAGAGTTTGCCAAACAACATCTAATAAAGCCTTCACAGTTCTGGAACAACATCCTATGGACAGATGAGACCAAGATCAACTTGTACCAAAGTGATGGGGAGAGAAGAGTATGGAGAAGAAAAGGAACTGCTCATGATCCTAAGCATATCACCTCATCAGTGAAGCATGGAGGTGGTAGTGTCATGGCGTGGGCATGTATGGCTGCCAATGGAACTGGTTCTCTTGTATTTATTGATGATGTGACTGCTGACAAAAGCAGCAGGATGAATTCTGAAGTGTTTCGGGCAATCTTATCTGCTCATATTCAGTCAAATGCTTCAGAACCTTATTGGACGGCGCTTCACCGCAAGGGGTATTGAGACCAGCATCTAAAACACTGGCATTAATAAATGACCCCATTAGTCTTTACAAAGGGCTGCCCTGCATGTATCTGCACTAATGAGTGCCCCTGCATTAGGTCAGGTTATGCAACAATGAAACACCGCAGGGGAACAGAGACCATGGGGTAGTGAAGAGTGCGCTTCCCATGTGATCATGGCTGCTGGTGATATCATGGTCTCCTTGTGGATAGACCGAGAAGCAGATGGAGGTCGGAACTTTTCTGTAACAGCAGAACAAGCCGTGTGTGTGATTTATAGCTAACTGGAAGTACATGCCTACACAACCTGCAGCTAGGTGAATGATGTCAAGGACCCAGGAAGCAGTGGGCCACAACTGAAGGCAGATATGATGAGTCCAGGAAGACATTGAATCCTGGGAAGACACAGAGGAACCTGGCGTGGGGAGCACAGTATGGACCTTGTTTGCAACCCTCCTGCTGACCTATTCTTGACCTTACTGCTCTAGTGGAGCATCGCAGGAGGGCCACATCAGTTTGACCCACAAACCTGACTATCTTCATTAAGACCAGAGCTAGCACATGTGATCCTAATGCAGGACCAACAGGTGCTAACATGTGATGTTGGAATTGTGTGGACCACTCGTTTCATGACAATAAATATGGCCAGTCAACTTCTGGGGTCACTGCACTATGGTCAAAGTTCCCCTATAAGGAACAACATGGAATGCCTTAGTCTGTCTTGTCCCATAGGGGCATAAAGTTGACATGGTGGATAAACAGACTTTAGACTGTATACAGATGGTGGTGTTGATAGGAGACAAGAATGGCAACAGTTAGAGTCGACAGGTGATGGAGTCACCCCGTCTGTACATATGCAAGAGTGTTGTTACTTGTTTAATTAACTATCACCGTGGACTAAGTTCAGATGTAAATTGCTGCCATGTTTGAACTGTATCTATCATGCTTTTCCATCACATGTTTGATTCATAAGGCAAGCTTAATTAAGTTATTAATTTTGTGTGTCACATGACTGTCAATGTCTTTGTTGAACAGGTTTATGCCAGTGGGTAGGTATGTTCCTGGGGGCCATGATTAGTCAGAAGAGACGTGGTGGATTGGGCTCAGTAGAGTGTGAAAACTCATAAGCCTAAGGAATGCCATATTGCATGTAAGTAGAGCAATTCATTTTTAAGAGCGTCTGAAAAGCGAGTGGAGGTAAGAACTTTCCTGCAGCAGAAGTACAAGCTGCTTGTGAGGGCCAAGGCTAAGTGACAGTGCAGGCCTATGGAAGGGATGTGCCAAGCATGTCAAGAATATGCCCATGTAACCGGTAAATGTATCTGCAGGAGAGCCATCATTGCCACCTGTGAGTTGTGACAGTGTAGAATCTGTGGAACAGTTTGTGTCGTATTGAAGACCTGTCTCTTTCCTGAAGTCACTTCTGAATTTTTCATGTTTTGACCAAAGCAGAGCTTTTATTTTCTTTGCAATAATTGCCAATATAAGTGTCCTCCACTGTAAAGAGAATAGGAGACTCGCATTCATGAAATAAATGGAGAGCTGAAGAATTTATTTTTCAAATGTGTTTATTCTACTGTGAAATATCCTCACACATATGACGAAACAGTTATTAATGGAAGTTAAAGGCATAAGCAGTCATAGATCACAGCGATCACTAGTGCTATCTATAAGAGCTATGCGATTAGTAGTTACTGTGAATGCATATTTGTGGGATAAGAATCGTTCAGTATGTCAGAGGGATATCCTATAGTGTTCATTCTTTGGCATGAATAGCATTTTATGGACACTTTAAGTTACGTACATGATGACCTTTGCTTGAACAGTTGACACAACACACCATATTACTGTATATTTGGTATAAAGTTATGTAACTTATGAAGTCAAACTTTTACAGACACATTTTCTTGTAACACTGATGGCGGCAGATGATGATGGACTCCTATACTGAAAGAAGCAGGACTCAAGAACTTTTTTTCACAGTGTGTGTGAGTTTATTAAATCTTCTCTATGTTGCTGTAAAACAGAAGATTTTCCATTTGCAGTCCCACAGTGGAAAAACCTTGGTGTATACATCACATGTGAACGTACTCAAAGTGTAATTTGATTTGAATCACTTGTAAATGGAGCCATGCCTGTATTTACTGATCCTTTTTGTAGTAGTGGAGTACCAATACACTACCAAGGAGCAGATGGGTATTGTATTATAGCAGTAGTCTTCAACCTGCAGCACTCCAGCTGTTCAGAAGCTACTATTCCAACCATGCTCTGACAACCTATGATTGTCAGGGCATGTTGGGAGTTGTAGTCCCCCTTGGGGTGCCACAGGTTCGAGATTACTGTATTATAGGTACATTATATAGTTACGTAGCTACAGTATAGTAATCAAATCATGCCACAAATACAAAACCACACATCGTAATACATAAAGCATATAATCAAGAGGAAGAAAAACATATCTCTTTCCTCATCTTGATGATATGCTTTACGCATTAACATACATGGTTTTGTATTTGTGGCACGATTTGTTTGGAGTGCACACTGTTTTGTATACTCTCACTGTATTTTTTAACTGTAATTTTGATTAAAAGTTACATTTTATTATACCCCTCTTTAGTAAGTGTGTTGATATTTGGTGGGTGCGGTACTATAAACCCTTCCACATGTGGCAGAACGAGTTGATCTTTACATTATATGTGGCTGCCAGTTGTTAATACAGTCTCTGAGTTTTCAGGTGTGCATAGGGTAATTATGGGCAAGACTCCTGAATAGCATCTAATAAACCGTATCAACTATTACATTTTATGAGAAGTCATTAAATAATGAGTCCAGTCAGTGATGAATATTCTCCCTATCCTGGTCCATTGTCCTGCCCTTTGTATACAGTAGTACAGCACAGACTGGTATTGTAAAGATACTCAATTTGTGAATGAAATGGGGTTCATTGGCTCAAAAGGTGGTTTTCTGAGCCAGATATATACACAAAGAGGTTTTCACTCATTATCCCCAAATCCAGACAGACCAAAACCTCAAAGTTTATGTCATAAAAATACACTAGTCACCAGGGGTTGAAAATGTTTAATTCCAATAGCAGCCGACATCCAAATCTTCTTCTCTGGTGACTGACCAAAGGTGTGTAATATCTGCTCATTTATTCTATTCTATACACATAAGCTCATTTTTCCTGGAGTAGATATGACCTCTAGAAGCTGCAGGTTCTGCTTGTAGAAGTAAAGATAATGTTGCTGGTGACCTTATTTTACAGTGAATGTTCTACTGCCTATTAGACCACAAATGCATGAAAAGTGCATGAAACACATTGACATGCGCCATTACCACACTATTCATACATTCAGCTAGAATCCACAAACTGTATCCTACCAAGGCTATGTTCACACACAAACTCCTACAAAATTCCTACTAAGGCTACAATTTAAGTAATGGGTTCTATTATTAGCAGATCCCAATGATGCTTGATAGGGGCCGGTGTGGGTCCATCAAGGTCTTCGCTCTTTGGATGGCAGGAATACTATTGCCAGTCCTACTCAAAGTATAACCCACTCAGTGACTAGAGGTGGCTTTTAGAACAATTCCTCACCTGAATTTTACTACAAATGGAGGTACCTTTCTAGGGCTTTTGAGAATATTATGGTCCATTACAAGACTTGAGGATCACTATTCCCCTGCCATCAGTGGTTCAGCGCTGTGCAGAGGTACTCTTTTCAGGACGATACATCTACTTTCCATATAGGGCTTGAGACTTCAAGGTTACTGCAGGCCTCCTAACAGAGGGAAATGCAGCATTCCCTGCAGACCTTTTCATACCATAGGATGCATTCTTTATCTTCCTTCATAGTATTCACAGCAAGTGCAATATGTCTCAAGCCGTACATTTTAATAAGACAATTATACCAGTGAAATCTTAATAAATGTCAGCAAATCGATTTCCTTCAATGTAACTGACAGAATGCAAACACCAGACGTGCTTGTCCATCACAGAAATTGCTATGTCTACTTTCACACTTGCGTTTTGGCTTTCCGTTTGTGAGAGCCGTTCAGGGCTCTCACAAGCGGTCCTAAACTGATCAGTTTGCATTCTAATGCATTCTGAATGGAAAAGGATCCGCTCAGAATGCATCAGTTCAGTCTCCATTCCGCTTTGGAGACGGACACCAAAACGCTGCTTGCAGCGTTTTGGTGTCCGTCTGATGAAACTGAGCCAAACGGATCCGTCCTGGCACACAATGTAAGTCAATGGGGACAGATGCGTTTTCTCTGGCACAATAGAAAACGGATCCGTCCTCCATTGACTTTCAATGGTGTTCAAGACTGAACGGATGCAGACGGTTGTATTATCTGAACGGATCCATCCATGACGGATCCGCACAAAACGCGAGTGTGAAAGTAGCCCATATGATTTTCGCAGTAAAGGCACCAAAATTATCTTTTAAAAGTGAGGCACTAAGCTTGGTTTTGATGCCCCTGCTCTTAAAGCAGTTGGGTTGTCCAGGGTTTTATATTTTTACAGGTACAGTAGTACCTGTGAAAAAAAACTGTACTTGCTTGCTACCACTGCTCTGTTCCCACTTTCTGGCTCCTGGGCTCTCTACACTTCCTGTCCCCACCTATAAACTTCTGAATGGACGGGGTCATGTGCGCCACCATGGCTAATGAGTGGCCTCAGCAGTGATAGGTCAACAAGCAGCACGCGACCCAGCCACGCCCAATCCTTGACTGCAGCAGTGCACGCGACCCCATCTGTGAAAAAGTTGACAGGCGGGGATCAGAAGTGCTTTCAAGACAGCATGGGAGCTACTGAGCTTGATCAGAGCAGCAGGGAGCAGGTAAGGACAACCCCAATAAGGTACTTTTAATCTGTAAGCAAGTATTATACTACCAACCACAACTTAACGACCATGCCATCAATTTTAACCTAAAGGGTTTGTCCAGGATTAATAATGTTTTAGTATTTGCTATGTGTCCATGTTTTAACAAATGACTAGAATCCTAATTTATTTGTATTAAAAATTCTGCTGCCTATATCTTTAATCCACTAAATCCACTTTAATCCACTGAAAAACTATAAGGAAAAAAATAGAATATGTAAAAAACAAATAAAAGCAGCCAAACTAGAGAACAAGAGATTAATTACCAAAGAGAGCAAAACTAACCCTAAAATGTTCTTCAATTATATAAATGGTAAAAAGTATAAATGTAAAGGTGTTGGCCCTCTACAGAGTAATGAGGGGGGAGTTGCAGAGAGCGATGAAAATAAACTGTCAGATGAAATGCAGAATGCAAAAGTAAATTCCCCATTAAAAGTGCCCTGTCTGACCCAGGAAGAAGTCCCATCAAGTCTGACCAGCTTCCCTGTCCCTGCTGAAGAAAAGCATCCCCACAGCATAATGCTGCCACCACCATGTTTCATGGTGGGGATGGTGCAGTGTTGGCTTTCTTCTTGCCACTCTTCCATAAGGCCTGATTTGTGGTGTAAAAGACTAATAGTTCTCCTGTGGACAGATTCTCCCACATGAACTATGGACCTCTGCATCTCCTTCAGTGACTATGGGCCTCTTGACTGCTTCTCTAATTAGTGCTCTCCTTGCCTGGGCTGTCAGTTTAGGTCGACGGCCATGTCTTGGTAGGTTTGCAGGTGTGCCATACTCCTTCCATTTTCAGATGATGGATTAAACAATGCTCCGTGAGATGTTCAGAGCTTGGGATATTTTTTTATAACCTAACCCTGCTTTACACTTCTCCAGAACTTTAGCCCTGACCTGTCTGGTGTGTTATTTGTTTACTATTGGCGCCACTGTAATGAGGCATTATTACTACTGGGGACACTATAGGAGGGTATTATTACTACTGGGGGCAAGATGTTTGAGTGGCAAACTCTGCAGAGACGAGACGTGGCTGAAAGAAGATGTCACAATGGTCTGGCCCAATGGAGAAAGTTAGGAAAGAGAGTGTCTACATCAGAGGAAACATCACTAGATGCAGGTAGGTTTGGTAGCTCTGAAAGACCAGGCAACATGCTGAAGGTAGGGCTGGCTTAGTGCTGTGAGTTGTATCTCACCTCCTAGGCCCCCTGCTCCATATCTTAATTATAGACAACTGGAGGAGGAGGAGGACAGAACGTGGGAGATGGTGCTGGCCACCACAGAAGGGCAGCTTCTGGGGAGGTAATATGTGTGGCTGGGGCAGTATTTTGTGCTTCACTATGGTACTGATGACCCCCAGTCTACTTGTGTTTGCCCCATGTACTTGTGTTGGCCCCTTCTACTTGTGTTGCCCTATCTTTTGTCAATTTTTGTCTGCCCACAAAATGGGTCCATCCTTTTAGTTTTTTTACTAGATCCAGTCCACTAGATCCAGCCACATTATGATGCATAGGGGTGGGATGGGATTTGTTTATGAACTGAGCCATGACTGTCTTTTTTCCGTGTGACATAATTGCAATAAAGAGAAAGAAAATATAGGAAGTTACTTCAAACCTAGAGGGATCAATGAATCCCACCACAGTATGAAATAAAGCTGGGTGCCAACAGGGGTAAGGACTAGATGTAGAGGACAGTAAGGTACTGGAAGGCAGCTCTATATACAGTGTTCTGAGAGACCCAGAACACTCTCAAATGGCAATGTCAAAAGTGCAGAAGCAAGGGGTGATGTCAATGGGGATTTTCACCATGAACCGTCACCCATCACGTAAAAAACATAGAGTGTAGGGAAAGAAATGAAAAGAGGTGAGCGCCACTCTGTTAATAAATACAATATAGTAAATACAATATAGTAAATAAGTATTCGTGAATAGGATACTATAAAGGATACTATAAATATTGTTATTAAAAACACCATTTGATGAACCTAAAATTAATTAAAAATTGGTAATTGTTATATTAAGGTAATGAACCGGTAATATAAAAGTAAATCATTCACTCACTTCACTGGGGGGGGGTGGTCGTCAGGATAAGCACATGACACCTGAGACCTAAAAAAAAAAACCCGGCCAGGATTGTAGGTAGAATGGTAGTGACAGATGGCAGCACCACAGGTAGGCTTCAGGTAAAACACTTTATTCGGTATAATATATGGCTCAACGCGTTTCGGGAACATAAGTTCCCCTTCCTCAAGAGCAAATGTAGAGTATATAGCTTCAAAGTACATGCATATTTATACATGTTCAAATTCAATAGAAGATGGCGTTTTTTCGCGCCACTTTAAGCCGGAACTGGAAGTGACGTCTGATGCGTTCCACGCTGGAACACAAAAGTATTTTCTATGTATTATACAATTAAATAAATGCTAAGATAGCGCCATAAGTCCGGCGGTCAATTTATGTAAACTGAAGGTGCCACTGTTTAAAATAGTTATAAGGGATCCTTATACCGGCTTAGGAGTATTCCCCATTGCCCCGATATGTTACTTCCGGTTATCGGTGGAACGCTCCTCCGTCACTTCCGGTTTTCGGTGGAACGCATAAGCGCTCACCCGGACTGAAAGTGGGAGGCCGGAAGGTGTGCTCAGCTAGTCCTGTGGAACGCATAAGCGCTCGCCCGGACCGGAAGGGGGAGGCCGGAAGGTGTGCTCAGCTGACTGTGGAGCATAACGCTGCCTGTCAGATTAATATATACAGGTCTAGCCCCTCAAGAGGAGAAGTAAATGGTCATAATATGCTTTTACGACTTTTTTTTTTTATATATATCGGCCATCAGAAAATATATATATATATAAAAGAAAATAAATATATGCATATATATATATATATATATATACACTCACCTAAAGAATTATTAGGAACACCATACTAATACGGTGTTGGACCCCCTTTTGCCTTCAGAACTGCCTTAATTCTACGTGGCATTGATTCAACAAGGTGCTGATAGCATTCTTTAGAAATGTTGGCCCATATTGATAGGATAGCATCTTGCAGTTTATAGAGATTTGAGGGATGCACATCCAGGGCATGAAGCTCCCGTTCCACCACATCCCAATGATGCTCTATTGGGTTGAGATCTGGTGACTGTGGGGGCCATTTTAGTACAGTGAACTCGCTGTCATGTTCAAGAAACCAATTTGAAATGATTCGAGCTTTGTGACATGGTGCATTATCCTGCTGGAAGTAGCCATCAGAGGATGGATACATGTTCTCATTCTGTTTACGCCAAATTCGGACTCTACCATTCAAATGTCTCAACAGAAATCGAGACTCATCAGACCAGGCAACATTTTTCCAGTCTTCAACAGTCCAATTTTGGTGAGCTCGTGCAAATTGTAGCCTCTTTTTCTTATTTGTAGTGGAGATGAGTGGTACCCGGTGGGGTCTTCTGCTGTTGTAGCCCATCCGCCTCAAGGTTGTGCGTGTTGTGGCTTCACAAATGCTTTGCTGCATACCTCGGTTGTAACGAGTGGTTATTTCAGTCAACGTTGCTCTTCTATCAGCTTGAATCAGTCGGCCCATTCTCCTCTGACCTCTAGCATCCACAAGGCATTTTTGCCCACAGGACTGCCGCATACTGGATGTTTTTCCCTTTTCACACCATTCTTTGTAAACCTTAGAAATGGTTGTGCGTGAAAATCCCAGTAACTGAGCAGATTGTGAAATACTCAGACCGGCCCGTCTGGCACCAACAACCATGCCACGCTCAAAATTGCTTAAATCACCTTTCTTTCCCATTCTGACATTCAGTTTGGAGTTCAGGAGATTGTCTTGACCAGGACTACCCCCCTAAATGCATTGAAGCAACTGCCATGTGATTGGTTGACTAGATAATTGCATTAATGAGAAATAGAACAGGTGTTCCTAATAATTCTTTAGGTGAGTGTATATATATTTAAAAAAAAACAGTAAAATCAAATCTGATTATAGATCAAATAGTGCAACATTGAACATATATGAATGTGGGCACACATAAAGTAAAATACACATCTGCATTAAAAAACCATGTATATAGAAGAATATATATAAATACATACAGTCAGGTCCATAAATATTGGGACATCGACACAATTTAGAGTTTGCCAAACAACATCTAAAAAAGCCTTTACAGTACTGGAACAACATGCTATGGACAGATGAGACCAAGATCAACTTGTACCAGAGGGATGAGAAGAGAAGAGTATGGAGAAGGAAAGGAACTGCTCATGATCCTAAGCATACCACCTCATCAGTGAAGCATGGTGGTGGTAGTGTCATGGCGTGGGCATGTATGGCTGCCAATGGAACTGGTTCTCTTGTATTTATTGATGATGTGACTGCTGACAAAAGCAGCAGGATGAATTCTGAAGTGTTTCGGGCAATCTTATCTGCTCATATTCAGCCAAATGCTTCCGAACTCATTGGACGACGCTTTACAGTGCAGATGGACAATGACCCAAAGCATACTGCAAAAGCAACCAAAGAGTTTTTTAAGGGAAATAAGTGGAATGGCCAAGTCAATCACCTGACCTGAATCCAATTGAGCATGCATTTCACTTGCTGAAGACAAAACTGAAGGGAAAATGCCCCAAGAACAAGCAGGAACTGAAGACAGTTGCAGTAGAGGCCTGGCAGAGCATCACCAGGGATGGAACCCAGCGTCTGGTGATGTCTATGCGTTCCAGACTTCAGGCTGTAATTGACTGCAAAAGATTTGCAAGCAAGTATTAAAAAGTGAAAGTTTGATTTATGATTATTATTCTGTCCCATTACTTTTGGTCCCTTAACAAGTGGTTGGCACATATGCAAACTGTTGTAATTCCTACACTGTTCACCTGATTTGGATGTAAATACCCTCAAATTAAAGCTCACAGTCTGCAGTTAAAGCACATCTTGTTCGTTTCATTTCAAATCCATTGTGGTGGTGTATAGAGCCAAAAATGTTAGAATTGTGTCAATGTCCCAATATTTATGGACCTGACTGTATATATATAAAACTACATCAAATGTATCCTTGTGTACTATATATAATATTAAAATATATGAAAAAGGGGAAATCTCTCAATATAAAAACATTAATAAAGTTACAAGGCAATATAAAGGATAAAAAATAAAAAAATAAAAAATTTACTATACGAATAAAATTCATGATATGGTAATACTAATGGTAATAGTGAGTAATGAATTTAATGAAATATAGTGAATAAAATATTACTAGAGAAGAATCTATATGGGGGCATAATGGATATAGATACATCGAAGGTGCAATCAGACAGGTTCATAAAAGGATTGGGGGCAAAAATATCCATATGTTTAAAACTATATTAGTAAATTCTGTTATAAAAAGAATCCCATGAATATACACATATGTGGTGTATATAGGTGTGGAAAATCGAGATGCAAATGTTGCGCTATGATCTCTCACAATACTAAAGAAGTAATCATCACCACTCTCAAGGACCCCATTCGCCTGAGACATGATATGAATTGCAATACCTCCTTTGTGATATACCTCCTACACTGCTCCTGTAACATTTACTATGTAGGACGCACTACCCAAACATTACGCGAACGCATGAATGAACACAGGTCCAATATTAACAGAAAAATCACCACCCATAGTGTCTCTCGCCATTTTTCCATACATCATGATGGGGACCCTAGTTGCCTCAGAGTGACTCCCCTAGAGTGGGTGCCCCACTCATACCAGATACTATGTCGCAAAGAAATGTTTTGGATCTATAAACTCAATACCCTAGTCCCGTTTGGCCTGAATGAATCATTAGAGTATGTCAATTATTGAAAGCTATAAGAGGATTATATGAATAAAGACCGGCTGTTACTTGAGTAGAAGCATTTAATGTATGTACATTCGTTCATCTATTTATATAACATCATTTTCTAAGATAAAAAAGGGGTAGAGTGCCCGTTGTTACTGTTCGCGAACTACAATAATATGAATTAGAATGTTTGACCACCAATAGGTGTGTATACAGATACAGAGGTACATATGTGTATATTCATGGGATTCTTTTTATAACAGAATTTACTAATATAGTTTTAAACATATGGATATTTTTGCCCCCAATCCTTTTATGAACCTGTCTGATTGCACCTTCGATGTTTCTATATCCATTATGCCCCCATATAGATTCTTCTCTAGTAATATTTTATTCACTATATTTCATTGAGTTCATTACTCACTATTACCATTAGTATTACCATATCATGAATTTTATTCGTATAGTAAATTTTTTTTAATTTTTTTTTTATCCTTTATATTGCCTTGTAACTTTTTTAATGTTTTTATATTAAGAGATTTCCCCTTTTTCATATATTTTAATATTATATATAGTACACAAGGTTACATTTGATGTAGTTTTATATATATGTATTTATATATTTAGATATATTCTTCTATATACATGTTTTTTTAATGCAGATGTGTATTTTACTTTATGTGTGCCCAAAATTCATATATGTTCATATGTTCTATGTTGCACTATTTGATCTATAATCAGATTTGATTTTACTGTGTTTTTATATATATATATATATATATATATATATATATGCATATATATATTTTTTTTTTCTGATGGCCGATATATAAAAAAAAAAAGTGGTAAAAGCATATTATGATCATTTACTTCTCCTCTTGAGGGGCTAGACCTGTATATATTAATCTGACAAGCAGCGTTATGCTCCACAGTCAGCTGAGCACACCTTCCGGCCTCCCCCTTCCGGTCCGGGCGAGCGCTTATGCATTCCACAGGACTAGCTGAGCACACCTTCCGGCCTCCCACTTTCAGTCCGGGTGAGCGCTTATGCGTTCCACCAAAAACCTGAAGTGACGGAGGAGCGTTCCACCGATAACCGGAAGTAACATATCGGGGCAATGGGGAATACTCCTAAGCCGGTATAAGGATCCCTTATAACTATTTTAAACAGTGGCACCTTCAGTTTACATAAATTGACCGCCGGACTTATGGCGCTATCTTAGCATTTATTTAATTGTATAATACATAGAAAATACTTTTGCGTGCAACGCATCAGACGTCACTTCCGGTTCCGGCTTAAAACGCCATCTTCTATTGAATTTGAACATGTAAAAATATGTATGTACTTTAAAGCTATATACTCTACATTTGCTCTTGAGAAAGGGGAACTTATGTCCCCGAAACGCGTTGAGCCATATATTATACCGAATAAAGTGTTTGACCTGAAGCCTTCCTGTGGTGCTGCCATCTGTCACTACCATTCTACCTACAATCCTGGCCGGTTTTTTTTAGGTCTCAGGTGTCATGTGCTTATCCTGACGACCACCCCCCAGTGACGTGAGTGAATGATTTACTTTTATATTACCGGTTCATTACCTTAATATAACAATTACCAATTTTTATTTTATTTTAGGTTCATTAAATGGTGTTTTTAATAACAATATTTATAGTATCCTTTATAGTATCCTATTCACGAATACTTATTTACTATATTGTATTTACTATATTGTATTTATTTTTCATTTTTTTCCATGTGGCCATGGCAAGTAGAGGTCACTGGATTTATCATGAATGCAGCAGAATTTTTAATACAAATAGGTTATAAATGAATTGTTGGACTTAACACGGCTTTTTATGACCGATACAAAAAAATGTTTACAGAGGTTTTCCTGGACTTAGTGATAGCCTATCTTCAGGATCGGTCATCAGAATCACATCCAGAATGGTCTGACACCCCGCACCACCACCAATCTGTCCACTGTGTCATTTCTGGTGCCAGCATGCTGCAGTTCAGTTGCCATACATGAGAATGGCAGCTGAACTTCAGTACCCTGGCACGAGCACTAAACTGTGGATGAAACTTATGCTTCCAATTCTGTTGATTGTGTAGTTACTGGTGCTTGAAGCAGCTGATCAGTGGGGGTTTGGAGTGTCGGACCTCACCGTTCTGATGTTGATGACCTATCCTGATAATCTTGGACAAACTGATTAATGAGTACTTTATTATTCTGTTTAGCATAGGCAGTGGGGGAGATTTATCAAAACTGATGTTAAAGATAACTGGTTTATTTGCCAATATCAAACAATCAGATTCCACCTTTCATTTTTCACAGCTCCTTTAGAAAATGAAAGATGGAATCTGGTTGCTATGGGCAAATAAACCAGTTTCCTTTGCACCAGTTTTAATAAATCTTCCGCATAATCTCAGAGACCATGTGACTAATAAGATGCAATGTAGGGGATTCCTGAGATGTACTGACATCCTTGAAGCTGGAGAAGAAAGTACTTATTATTAAATGAGTCTCTCCAGTGGCGGTGGCTGAACGATATTCCACATCTCTACCCGGGATCCTTCTTTCTCCTGCCTGCTCGGACTGTATGTTCCTTGACTTGACCTCATGCCAGCTATGGCAATAAAGATACAAAGACCTGCACACACAGCAAAAAACAATGCCAGGACAGCAGAGGCCACAGCGGTAAATATTCCTGGAGGCATGAAGTCGGAGAGCTGAAAATATACAATGTTATAAATCAGTACATATCGTACACAAATAAAAAATAAAAGATGACGCTGGGTCATTTAGTGCAAAGAATGTATGTATGTCACCAAACCAGGGAACAAGATCCTCCAAGTCTACGATAATGAATATTCTGGGGGGAATTTATCATGAGGGAAATATTTGAAGTCAGTTTTGCTTGAATCTGTGTTGACGTATTTTATGCCACATTTATCAAATTTCTGATGTTGTTTGATACGTTTGTCTCATTCTTAAGGGCTCACGCACACAGCCGTGTTTTGCAAACCGCAGATCTGCAAAGCATGGATCCCATCTGAGTGCATGCCACCCTTAATTTTTCAACTTCTGTAAAAAAAATGTCCTGCAAAACTGACAAGAATAGGACATGTTCTATTTCTATTTTATTTTTTTGCTGGGACGCAGAACAGACGTGCGGTTGCGGACATCACACATCTGCACCTTTTGTGGCTCCATTGAAATCTGGAGTGAAACTCATTAACATAGCTAATCACACCCGACACACACACTTTCCGACCCCTATTTCAAAACAGGAGTGAGTGGTGTAAAAATGCAAAAAGTTGCAAGTTTTTTGGTGCAGTAAGAGCCCCTTTTTATGACTTTTTAAAACCAGAATTCTGGAGTGAGGACGTGATAAATCAGAGCCTATGTTTATACTATTGTACTGATACGTATCTCCAGGTAGTCTCTTACGTGGTTAAATACTACTCATTCAGGCCTTAAGCTTGTCAGTTGTCCTCCACTATATTTTTCATTTGGCATTACCAATGCAGCTATATGCAGGTAATATCTACAGTATATAATTAATGAGTTCAAGTTTAGTTAGAGAAACGTGTGGAATTTCTGAATTACTGTACCTCACCCTACATAAATGATGACTGATTGAGTTATACTGAATCTTTTCCTATAAAGGTTCAATCTGCTCAGCTCCTCCTGCTCTATAACATGCTGCGAGCAGATTGCACTGTATTTTCATGGTGACAGGTTCCCTTTAACTTTACTCCCTTTTTATGATCTAGTTTCAGAAGTTGTCTGCATAGTGTGAATACTGGATAACAGTCTACATTGTGTTGTGCAGCAGTTGTCATTTTATTTTCTACCACTGGAGGTCAGCAATGGATACATATATCTATTTTTTTTACACATAAGGGTGACAGATGGTACTATGTTGGAAACAGTGGAGCCTGCAAAGCTTGACTCTGGTTTGTCAGTACACTTGTTAACAAATTAGGAACCTGCACTCTCTATGATTCTCACATCATGTATGGAATGTTCTTTCTATAGGAGACTTGAGCAAAATCGATTCTCTGTGGCTCCCTTTAAGGGGTTTTCCGAGACTAACAAATGCCTCCCCCCATATGCCATGCTCCTCACACAAATTCTACTTACCTGGCTCCCTGCGCCACTTCTGGTCCCCGCACCGCCGCAGCTGCTTCTCTCCATGTGCGTATAAAAACATCCGGTGTGGGCAGGGAGCCAGATAAGTAGATTCAGTGTGAGGGGCCCGGGCATATGGGGAGCATTTGTTAGTCTCATATAACCTCTTTAAAGGGGTTGTCCGCTTATCCTATATTGATGACCTATCCTCAGTATAGGCACCCGCTGTTTGAAGGTGAATGCAGTGCTTCTCTGTTTACCTGCTCACCGTGGACATTACAGCGGCAATTAGGTGTAATTATAGCTTCACCATTCCCATTCAGTGCAATGGTACGGCTCCCACCTATTGAAGTGGATGGGCTGGAGGAGCTGTGATTACACTGCTTGCCTCTCCAATATTAACAGTGAGCAGGCAGACAGAGAAGAGAACGCAGCACTCGTGCAAGCACTGCATTCTCTTCAAAAGGCTGATGGGCAGAGGTGTCAGGAGTCGGGCCCCAATCAATCTGATATTGATGACCTATCCTGAGGATAGGTCATCGATATAGCAAAAGCAGACAACCCCTTTAACAGACTAGAAACTGTAACTATCATTAATTTAAAGGGAACATGTCACCCTAAAAATTCATTGCAATCTGCAGGCAGCATGCCATAGAGCAGGAGGAGCTGAGCAGATTGATATACAGGTTTTATTAGAAATGATTCAATATAATTTGACATGTATTCATTTAAATTTGAGTTTCTTTATTGCTGAGAAGTCATGTGGGTGGTCCAGTGATTGACAGCTGTATTTGTATGACCGAGTCACTGAGCAGGACCGCCCACTGCACTGCTAGGAGTACGACCACACGGTCAGGTTTCTGCATGCAGTTTTAGAAAACCAAAATCAGGAGTGCACCATAAAGGGAGAGAAAATGTAAAGGACAGATATGACTTCTCTTTTTTTGAATTCACTCCTGATTTTGCTTTCCAAAACGGCAACAGGAAACCTTACCTCGTGGTCATACCCTAAGCGCAGCATGACCTGAGATTTAATAAAGAGCATATGTCAGCAGGATCAACCCTATCCAATCAGGTATACTGTCTGGTAAAGTGGATCTTTCCGATTAAAATTATACCTTTCTTGTGAAAATTAGTTGTAGCCTTCCGGAGAATAAAGACTTTAATTCTTTATGCAAATGAGGGCTTCCGTGCACTGAGGGGTGAGGCTAGCCCTTCTGTGAACATCAGCTTCTCAGCTTTCCAGGGCCATGCCATTCAGTTAATTGAAGCCCTATTTTGCATAAATATTAAGTCTTTTTTTTCTCAGGGAGGTAACATCCAATTTTCACAAAGCAAATATAATTTTAATCGGCAGAATAAACTCTACCAGACAGTATTCCTGGCTTAATAGCGTTAATCCTGCTGACAGATGACCTTTATGTGAATAAATCACAAGTTTTATATCTCAAACTGCTCAGCTCCTGCTGCTCTATAACATGCTGCCTGCAGCTCATTTTCATATTTTTTTTTTTTAATCCATACTTCATCTGAGTTTATGAGTCTGGGGTCTCTAAATTGCACAAATTGAGTGATAATTAGTGTTGAGCGAACTTGTGTTTTAAGTTCGGCGTCTAAAGTTCGGGTTATTGAAGAATCGCGTCCTGGATTCCGCTACCACGGACCATAACGGAATTTAAAATCCATAACTCGATTCTTCGATAACCCGAACCTGAACTTTAGATGCCGAACTTAAAACACAAGTTGGCTCAACACTAGTGATAATGCCATCCAAGCTGGAATCATTGCCCACAAAACAAGTATCCAGGCTTAAAAGCCATATGCTGTTGTGCATCCATTTTCTGACATACTTGCCAACTTTTAGAGAGGGCTTTGGGAGACTTGAGTGTGTTTTTTCAGGCATCGACATATCCCTTTTATCAGCCCACATCTTATAACTCAAACCATGCCCCCAGTTGTGCAGTGTTTCGCCCCCTATCATCTCGTGACCACCCCATCAGTGCACTTGGAGTACCGGGGCTGCATCTAATCACGCAGTATCATGGTGCCACATACAATAGATATCAGAAAGTCTTCAGACCCTTTCACTTTTTTCACATTTTGTTATGTTGTGGCCTTGTGCTAAAATAAAATAAAAATTCAAGTTTCCCCCATCAATCTGCAGTTGATAATAATGAGGAAATGAAAAAGACCCTCAAGACTGCGCTAACTATAGATCAATCGCCCTTCTTAACGCAGACCTTAAAATTTTCACCCGTATTCTCCCTGCTCGCCTGAATGTGTGGCTCCCCAGACTAGTCCATAAGGAACAGGTGGGGTTTATCCCCTACCGACAGGGCGGAGATGACACTCGCCGGGTTGTTAATCTGATAGATGTGGCGACACGTGCCTCGACCCTCACAGTTATTTTGAGTCTTGATGTAGAGAAGGCCTTTGACCGGCTCGACTGGTCTTTCCTATTCGAAACCCTCCGAACCTTTGGTATCGCAGGACCCTTTCTACAAGTCATTCTCAGCCTCTACTCTGTCCCTTCGGCGCTTGTCAAGTTGCCCTTCAGCTCCTCCACCCTGTTTAATATCTCTAATGGTACGCGCCAGCGCTGCCCACTCTCACCGCTTATTTTTGCATTGTGTATAGAACCCCTTGCGGCACACATACGAATTAACCCCAACATTCAGGGACTTAAAGTACGGGATAAGCAATTTAAGATCTCCCTTTACGCGGACAATGTCGTCCTCATCCTGACCAATCCCCACATTACACTACGAAACTTACAAAAGGCCCTATCTCACCACGGCGCCCTTTCGGGATACAAGGTCAATGCTTCTAAGACAGAAGCCGTACCGGTCCTTATACCCGCCCGTGATCTAACATTGCTCCGGAGCAACTTCCCTTACCGATGGATGGATACCACGCTGAAGTACCGGGGGGTTTATATTACCCCTACGTATGCCTCACTGTACTTCAGTATCTTCCCTCCCCTCTTTCGTGTGCTTAAGGCCCTCCTTGAAAAATGGAAACCTCTATGCATATCGCTGCTTGGCCACATAGCAGCGGTGAAGATGTCCCTCCTCCCAAAATTGCTTTATTACTTTGAGACTCTCTTAGTACGAATCCCTATGTCAGAACTACACCTCCTCCAACAGGCAATTCTCGACTTCATATGGCAAGGTAAACGTCACCGCATCCCCCGCAAGATCATGTTCGCAGCCACGGATAGAGGTGGCCTATCGGTCCCTAATATCATACACTATTACTGGGCTTCCCATTTGTGTGTCGTTCCTTTTTGGGCGTCCCAAGAGGCATACACTAAATGGGTAAAAATTGAAAAGATCTGGATTGCCCCGGTTCATCTGAACACCCTGCTATGGCAATGGACCCCCGTGGCCCCCTACACTACTCTCCTGGGGCCTATGGCCTTTACCAAACACATATGGGACACCTGCCACAGCCGATTTGCCTTAGCCTCTCAGCACTCCTCTATGATCTCTTTTCTTTACAACCCAGCTATTCCCTCCAGCTTAACCACTCCTATGGTCCGGGTCTGGTCGTCGTTGGGTCTCTTCCACCTGGCGGACATTGTGGATGCTTCTACTCTGACACTGAGATCCTTTGTGCAGCTTCAGGACCAATCAAAAGTACAGGCGACGGAGGGACTCCACTACCTCCAGGTTCGTCACTATGTGAGCACTACTTTTGGTTCGCTTAAGATGTCACTCCCTACTCCATTTGAGCGTCTGTGCCGACTAGGCAGGTGGACGAGAGGCCTGATCTCTCTCATCAACCACCGTTTGGCCACATCCCCGGGGGCGAGATCCCACATCATGCATAGAATGGATAAATGGGCTACCGCCCTTGGATCACCAAAAACAAAGTCATGAGTTGGAACTGCCTGTAAAGCCCAGAGACAGGATTGTATACAAAAAATTTCTGTTCCGCTGAAAGTTCCCAAAAGCACAATGACCTCCATAATTCTTAAACTGAAGATGTTAGGAACAACCAGGACTCTTCCTAGAACTGGCCACCCCACCAAACTAAGTAATCAGGGGAGAAGGGCCTTGGTAATAGAAGTGACCAAGAACCTAATGATTACTCTGGCTGAGCTCCAAAGATCCTGTGTGCAGATGGAAGAATCTTCCAGAAGGTCAACCATTACTTCAGCATTCCACCAATTTTGGCTTTATGGCACAGTGGTCAGAAAGAAGCATCTCCTCAGTAAAAGACACATGAATAGCCCACCTGGAGTTTGCAGAAAATCACCTAAAGGACTCTCGGACTGTGAAAAACACGATTTTCTGGTCTGATGAAACCAGAATGCCTCATTTTTAAGTGTCATGTCTTGAGGAAATCAGGCATTGCTCATCACTTGCCCAATACCATCCCTACAGTGAAGCATGCTGGTGGCAGAAGCATCATGCCGTGGGGTGTTTTTCAACAGCAAGGACAGGGAGGTTCACCTTCTAACAAGACAATGACCATAAGCACACAGTCAAGACAGGAAAACTCAGGAGTGGCTCAGGGACATCTTGTGAATACGTCCTCGAGTCCAGACAGAACCTGTCAAGGGTAATGGGAAGGGGATAACACCAGATAACACACAGAAGGAATAAACTGGAGTTTAGGCCTCAAAGCTAAGGGAGAGGGATGGTGACCTCCTAGGAATCCCTAGACATCTCCCTGACTCCTACCAGTAGTATGATTAGACCCTGAAGGTGGAAATACTCATACACCAGAACCTAAGCCCTGGAGACCCTGGAAGGCCCCAGGAGTGGTGGCAGGGAATGACACTACTGGTTCATCCCCAGATGATGGAACCAGCGTCTCCCTAGACAACAACACACAAGCGAACAACAAAATGCACTTAGCTTAAAGAAGAATGGAGGAGCAGGAGATCCAAAGGAACAACACACCAGCTCAACCAACTCCAGCAGGAAATATCAACCGCACGGTAAGCAGTGTGAGTCAGAACTAAATAGAGCCTCAGTAATGACCACAAGCTGCACCTGACAAGAGGTGTGGTCATTACAAAACAACAACACTGCAAGGAGAAAACATAGAGACTGTCAGATACCCTCACGTGCCGCCAGTCTCTCAGATCTTCTCACCTCTGTCATGGGAGAGACCGAAACAATACCCACCTCCCCTCTACGGGTGACCTCCGGACACCCAGGGCCGACTTTATCAGGATACGCCCTGTGAAAGGCCTTCACAAGGCGACTGGCATTAACGTTGGTTGCAGGAACCCACATTATTTCCTCTGGACCATAACCTTTCCAGTGCACAAGATACTGAAGAGATCGACAGAGAATTTGTGAGTTAACTATCCTGGCAATCTGAAATTCAAGATTACCGTCCACCAAGACAGGAGCAGGAGGTAAGGAGGACGGTTCAGCAGGTTCGACATATCTTTTCAGTAATGATTTGTGAAAAACATTATGAATTTTTAAAGCCTGCGGAAGTTCAAGAAGAAAAGCAACCGGATTAATAATGGCAGAGATCTTATATGGCCCAATAAACCTTGGTCCCAACTTTCCAAGAAGGTACCTTCAACGTAATGTTTCTTGTGGACAGCCACACAGAATCACCCACTCTCGGGTCCGGACCATTCATATGTCTCTTGTCAGCCATACGTTTATACTTTTTAAACATTTTTTTTTTTAAATTGTTTTGAATGTTCCGCCAAATAGATGACACCGAAGAGGAAAATCTTTCCTCTTCCGGTATACCAGAAGTCTCAGTTCCAGAAAATGTGCCAAACTGCGGATGGAACCCATATGCTCCGAAAAAACTGTGACTTATCAGTGGACTCCTGCCTATGGTTATTTATGGCAAACTCAGCCAACGTCAAAAATGAAGACCACTCCTCCTGATTCTCCGAGACAAAACATCTCAAATAAGTCTCCAGATTCTGGTTAGTGCGCTTAGTCTGTCCATTCGACTGAGAATGAAAAGCCGAAGAGAAGGACAATTGGACCCCCAGGTGAGTACAGAACGCCTTCCAGAATCTGGAAACAAACTGAGTCCCCCTATTAGACACCACATCAGAGGGGATATTGTGTAGTTTCACGATGTTATTGACAAACACTTGTGAAAGAGTTTTAGCATTAGGTAGACCTGATAATGCTATAAAGTGCGACATCTTTCTGAGGCGATCAACAACCACCAGAATCACAGTTTTCCCTGAGGAATTAGGCAAATCTGTGATAAAGTCCATGGACCAACAAAGGACGGGACAAACAAGAGAAGTGCAGATCATGAAGGCCGAGTATGTGTCACCTTGGCACGCGCACAAGTCTCACAAGCTGACACATAGCCCTTAAAATATTTACTCAATTCTGGCCACCAGAATCTCCGGGAAATTAGATCAACCGTGGATCTGCTCCTAGGGTGTCCCATAAAAACAGTACAGTGATGTTCTTGAAACACCTTGTGTCGTAGTTCCGAAGGAACAAACAACTTCCCTGGAGGACAAGAATCGGGTGCATCTCCCTGGGCCTCCAACACCTCTGCCTCAAGTTCAGGATAAAGGACGGATACAACCACCCCATCTGCTAATATTGGGTCAGGATCCTCCGAATCCCCTTCCCCCTCGGAAAGCTACACGACAAAGCATCCGCTTTGACGTTCCTAACCCCAGGGCGATAGGTGACAACGAAATTAAATCTGGTAAAAAACAACGACCATCTGGCCTGCCTTGGGTTCAAACGTTTAGCCGACTCCAGATAAGTTTCATATAAGTTAGTGACCGCAATTAAAACTTAACATTTAATCAATAGCTCATTAAAATGAATAGACCCACGGTGTCCCATAAAAACAGTACAGTGATGTTCTTGAAACACCTTGTGTCGTAGTTCCGAAGGAACAAACAACTTCCCTGGAGGACAAGAATCAGGTGCATCTCCCTGGGCCTCCAACACCTCTGCCTCAAGTTCAGGATCAAGGACGGATACAACCACCCAATCAGCTAATATCGGGCCAGGATCCTCCGAAACCCCCCCCCCACACCGGGAAAGCTACGCGACAAAGCATCTGCTTTGACGTTCCTAAACCCAGGTCGATAGGTGACAACGAAATTAAATCTGGTAAAAAACGACCATCTGGCCTGGCTTGGGTTCACCTATCGCACTTATGTGTAATTTATATTTTGAACACGGTTACCGCGGGTATACAATGCTTTGACTACAGCAACCTAGTCGTGTGTTTTTCTTTCGACTACAGATAAGCCAGATTTTTGTGATCAGTAATTACCGTAATTGGATGAATTGCTCCTTCCAACCAATGACGCCATTCCTCAAAAGCCAACTTAATGGCCAGCTACTCTCTATTACCTACATCATAATTTCTTTCAGCAGTAGAGAGTTTTTTAGAGAAAAAAGCACATGGGCGCCATTTGCTAGGAGAAGGGCCCTGCGACAAGACTGCTCCAACCCCTACCTCGGATGCATCGACTTCCACAATGAATAGCTGTGACACATTAGGTTGAACCAGTATAGGAGCAGAAGCAAAACACTCCTTTACCGCTGAAAAGGCATGTACTGCCTCATCAGACTAGACTGTGAAATCCGCACATTTCTTAGTCATATCTGTTAATGGTTTAACAACAGTCGAGTAATTCAAGATAAATTTAAGGTAGTAGTTGGTGAACCCCAAAAATTGCATGAGCACTTTCAGATTTTCGGGTTGATCCCAGTCCAACACAGCACGGACCTTTTCTGGATCCATGCGAAAACCCGAAGATGAGAGTAGGTAACCCAGAAATTGCACTTCCAGAACCGCAAATATACACTTCTCCATCTTAGCATTCAATTTATTCTCCCTTAGAAGCTGTAAGAACTGTCTTACGTGATCCTGATGCTTCTCCATGTCGGGTGAATAAATTAAAATATCATCCAGATACACCACCACAAACCTGCCCACCAGATGATGAAAGATGTCATTGATGAAATGTTGAAAAGCAGCAGGAGCATTGGTCAACCCGAAAGGCATGACCAAATTCTCAAAATGACCTCCAGGGGTATTAAAGGCCGTCTTCCATTCGTCCCCCTCCTTAATCCTGACCAGATCATATGCCCCACTCAAATCCAACTTAGGCTGGTTTCACACGGCCGTTGCGGGAAAAGAAGCGGGTGTGTTGCGGGAACATGCACGATTTTTCCACGTGCAAAACATTGTAATGCATTTTGCACGCGCGTGAGAAAAATCTGCATGTTTGGTACCCAAACCCGAACTTCTTCACATAAGTTCGGGTTTGGGTTAGATGTTGTGTAGATTGTATTATCTTCCCTTATAACATGGTTATAAGGGAAAATAATAGCATTCTTAAAACAGAATGCATAGTATAATAGGGCTGGAGGGGTTAAAAAAAAAAAAAAAAAAAAAAAAAAAAAAAAAAAAATATCCCGGCAGGTAACTCTGGGGGACCATTTGCTCAGTGGAGATTGAGCGGCAGGTGTCGGGCACCATTCTTTAGAACCTCAGGTAGGTGGCTCTCTTACTCGGAAATTTTAGGACAGGCGGACCCTTGCCCTCTAGGTCCTTGGAGATCCAGACAACTTCACCACTTCCTTTCCTCTATCCCCCCCTCTCAGGGGTCTGACAGGGCACTCACTCCTTTCGAAAAAATTTGTATTGGTTCCGGCCTTTATCGGCATTCTCTCTCAGAAATATACAAGGCATTGGTAACGCCGGGGTCGGACTATCTCCCCTCTTATTCGGCCAAGTGGGCTCAGGATTTGCAGAAGGATATCTCCTCCGACCAGTGGCTTAGGATTTTCCAATTTACCCAAAAATCATCCATTGCCAGTAAATATCAGGAGGCCAGTTACAAATTGCTATCGAGATGGTATAAAGTCCCAACTCGTCTCCAGAGGATGTTCCCGTCGGCATCTCCTCTATGTTGGCGTTGCGACTCCCACCCAGGTTCTCTCCTGCATATTTTCTGGCATTGTGATAAAATCAGACCATTCTGGGAATCTGTTCATGGGACTCTGGCCTCCATTTTCCCCTTTTCTATTCCTAACACACCAGAGTTTTTATTGCTCTTTCTCTCGGACCTACCATTGATATTATTTCGGCGATCATGTTTGCGCCACCTGGTTATAACGGCTAGAGCTTGTGTCCCTGCGAGGTGGAAGTCTGCCTCTCCTCCCTCTATGGGAATGTGGATTCAGAAGGTTGAAGAGATACGAAGAATGGAGGAACTCACAGCCTCTATGAAAGGCAGTAACAGGGCTTTTGTTACTATGTGGACCCCTTGGTTCACCTTCCAAGACTCAACGGAGTACCGGAATTTGCTGGCCTGAGAGTCTCGTTTGGACACCAATGTACTCTCCACTCCTCCCTCCACCTCTATCTTAATCCTCTGTCCCCCCTATTCCCTTTTGTATCCTTGTCCCGTGCTCCCCCTCTTCATTTATATTGTTGATTGTTGATTTGTCTTTTAATTTCATGCAGAGGCCATGTCTTCTTGGCCTTTTGTTTTTCTATTTGAGTTTTTTTTTTGTCAGATGAATCAAGGTGCTTTATTGTCACCGCAAGCTGAATATCAGACACTGACCGTGGTGTTGTAATTGTATGTGTATTGTTGGATTATGTTCCATGATGTCAGTCGGCTTGGTCCGACAACTATTTTCTAATGTATGAGATTCAACATGCAATAATTTTGTTATTTTTGCAAGATAGAAATAAAGAATTTCAAAAAAATATAAAAAATAATTAAACTCACCTTAATCCACTTGTTCGCGCATCCCGGCTTCTCTTCTGCCTTCATCTGTGAGGAAAAGGACCTGTGGTGACGTCACTGCACTCATCACATGGTCCATCACATGGTCCATCACTATGGTGATATTTCGGTGTTTGCGATTGATTCTGCTCCACTCACAAAAGTATTTGTCACAAATGGTGCAGTACATTTGCCTAAAGGTGGGAGATTCTCATCAAGAATCCATTTCATGTTTTGTGCTGGAGGGTCTGCCTGCTCCTCTGGTGCTAGGTTTACCGTGGTTATCCAAACATAACCCTTCCATCGATTGGCAAGCGGTACAGGTTCTTGATTGGAGTGATTTTTGCATAGACAACCGTCTTAGTACTTCGCTTTCTGTTGTAACCACTAAAATAGTAACTTCTTTTATTTCGGATTTTTCTGAAGTATTCTCTGAAAGTGGAGACCAGGAGTTACCTCCACATCAGGAATATGATTTCTCCGTCAACCTTATTCCTGGAGCTAGATTGGCCAAGTCTCAGTTATATAATCGTTCTGAACCCGAAAGAGTAGCCATGCGAGAATATATCACCTAGAGCTTGGCTAAAGGTCCTATTACACCATCCAAATCACCAGTGGCTGCAGGGTTCTTCTTTGAAAAAAAAAGGACGGAACCCTTAGGCCATGTTTTCGGGTTTGGGTTAGGTGTTGTGTAGATTGTATTATTTTCCCTTATAACATGGTTATAAGGGAAAATAATAGCATTCTTAAAACAGAATGCATAGTAGAATAGGGCTGGAGGGGTTAAAAAAAAATAAAAAATTTTTAACTTGCATTAATCCACTTCTTCGCGGAGCCCGGCTTCTCTTCTGCCTTCATCTGTGAGCAAAAGGACCTGTGGTGACTCAGTGACGTCACCACAGGTCCATTTCCTCACAGATGAAGGCAGAAGAGAAGCTGGGCTGCGCGAACAAGTGGATTAAGGTGAGTTAAAAAATATATATTTTTTTTTAACCCGTCCAGCCCTATTCTACTATGCATTCTGTTTTAAGAATGCTATTATTTTCCCTTATAACCATGTTATAAGGGAAAATAATACAATCTACACAACACCTAACCCAAACCCGAAAACATGGCCTAAGGGTTCCGTCCTTCTTTTTTTTTTTTTAACAAAGAAGAACCCTGCAGCCACTGGTGATTTGGATGGTGTAATATGACCTTTAGCCAAGCTCTAGGTGATATATTCTCGCATGGCTACTCTTTCGGGTTCAGAAAGATTATACAACTGAGACTTGGGCAATCTAGCTCCAGGAATAAGGTTGACGGGGCAATCATATTCCTTATGTGGAGGTAACTCCTGGTCTCCACTTTCAGAGAATACTTCAGAAATATCCGAAATAAAAGAAGTTACTATTTTAGTGGTTACAACAGAAAGCGAGGTGCTAAGACGGTTGTCTATGCAAAAATCACTCCAATCAAGAACCTGTCTCGCTTGCCAATCGATGGAAGGGTTATGTTTGGATAACCACGGTAAACCTAGCACCAGAGGAGCAGGCAGACCCTCCAGCACAAAACATGAAATGGATTCTTGATGAGAATCTCCCACCTTTAGGCAAATGTCCTACACCATTTGTGACAAATACTTTTGTGAGAGTGGAGCAGAATCAATCGCAAACGCCGAAATATTTTTGTCTAATGCGCTTGTTGTCAAACCATGCATACGGACGAATTGGCCGTCCACTAGGTTAACCCCTGCCCCACTGTCAATAAATACTTCAATTCCCACAGTTTTGGAGTCTAGCACCACCTTGGCAGGCAGGAGAAATCGGGTACTACAGGTAAATGACAAAAGTACATTCTCAGATTTCCCACCCACACTACCAAGAGTGAGAAGAGGACTAAACACATTAGTTTTCTTTCCCTCTTTTTCACCTTGACCTTCAACATAAGGACATACGTTAACAAAATGTCCCACTTTACCACAGAAAAAGCAGAGTCTTTTCTTAACCCTAAATTTTTTATCACCAGGTCCATGAGTGACTTCCCGCAACTGCATTGGCTCATCAGACATGAGCTCAAGTGCCTCCCTACCCAAAGTGTTGGAAGAGGCTGCTTCCCCATATGATAGTGCGTCCCGAGCGAGGGGAAGCTTAGATCTCTCCCTCAGGCGTCTATCAATACGTACAGCCAGAGACATGGCTGCCTCCAATGACTCTGGATATTCGTGAAATGCTAAGGCGTCCTTCAGGTTCTCAGATAACCCTTGACGGAATTGACTACGGAGGGCTAGGTCATTCCACTCAGTATCAGTTGCCCATCTCCTAAATTCAGACCAATAGGACTCCGCAGAACGATCTCCCTGCCGTAAGCCACGCAACTTAGTCTCGGCCAGGGAGACCCCATCTGGGTCATCGTAGATAAGCCCCAGAGCTCTAAAGAATTTGTCTACCGACTGGAGGGATTGTGATCCGGTCGGCAAGGAAAAAGTCCAAGACTGAGCGTCACCTTTCAGTAACAAAATAATAATCCCCACTCTCGTCCCCAGAAGAGTTAGGACATAGTCTAAAATATAGTTTGCAAGACTCCCTGAATGGAATAAAGTTGTCACTTCCCCCGGAAAACCTATCTGGGAGAGCGACCTTAGGTTCAGGACAGGCCTGGTTGCCGCTGCTGGAAGCCACCCCCTGTGGTCTCTGAAACTGTGAGACAGCCATGCGAAGGTAAGCCACCTCCAAAGACAGTCCCTGCATACGATCGACCAGTGCAGAAACAGTATCCATCGCTGCACTGACACAAACAAAATGATGGTTTTAGGGTGGTTGATAATGTCACAGGTAATGGGGAGGGGATAACACCAGATAACACAAAGGCCTCAAAGCTAAGGGAGAGGGATGGTGACCTAGTAATCCCTAGACCTCCCCTGACTCCTGCCAGTATGAGTAGACCCTGAAGGTGGAAATACTCATACACCGACACCTAAGCCGTGGAGACCCTGGAAGTCCCTAGGAGCGGTGGCAGGGAATGACACTACTGGTTCCTCCCCAGATGAAGGAACCAGCATCTCCCTGAGGCCTAGACAACAACACACACAAGTGAAAAACAAAATGCACTTAGCTTAAAGAAGAATGGAGGAGATGTTTTCTCTGACAGAATAGAAAACGAATCTGGAACCCATTGACTATAAAATGGTGTTCATGCCGGATCCATCATTGCTATTTTAAAGATAATTCAACCGGATCCGTTCATAACGGATGCAGCCGGTTGTATTATCAGAAGTGGAGGCGTTTTTGCTGATCCCTGTCGGATCAGGCAGAAACACAGGTGTGAAAGTAGACTAAGTCCTGAATAAAGGGTCTGAACTCTGAATACTTAATCACTTCAGCCCCCCTAGCTTAAACCCCCTTAATGACCAGACCACTTTTTACAATTCTGCACTACACTACTTTCACGGTTTATTGCTCGGTCATACAATTTACCACCCAAATGAATTTTACCTCCTTTTCTTCTCACTAATAGAGCTTTCATTTGGTGGCATTTCATTGCTGCTGACATTTTTACTTTTTTTTGTATTAATCGAAATTGACCGAAATTTTTTCCAAAAAATGACATTTTTCACTTTCGTTTGTAAAATTTTTCCAATAAAACTACATTTCTATATCAATTTTTCTCTAAATTTATTGTTCTACATGTCTTTGATAAAAAAAAAATGCAATAAGTGTATATTTATTGGTTTGGGTAAAAGTTATAGCGTGTACAAACTATGGTCCAAAAATGTGAATTTCCGCATTTTGAAGCAGCCCTGACTTTCTGAGCACCTGTCATGTTTCCTGAGGTTCTACAATGCCCAGACAGTAGAAACACCCCACAAATGACCCCATTTCGGAAAGTAGACACCCTAAGGTATTCGCTGATGGGCATAGTGAGTTCATGGAAGTTTTTATTTTTTGTCACAAGTTAGCGAAAAATTCTTTATTTATTTAATTTTATTTTTTTCTTACAAAGTCTCATATTCCACTAACTTGTGACAAAAAATAAAATTTTACATAAACTCACCATACCCCTCACGGAATACCTTGGGGTGTTTTCTTTCCAAAATGGGGTCACTTGTGGGGTATTTATACTGCCCAGGCATTTTAGGGGCCCTAAAGCGTGAGAAGAAGTCTGGAATCCAAATGCGTAAAAAATGCCCTGTGAAATCGTAAAGATACTTTTTGGAATTTGGGCCGCTTTGCGCACCTAGGCTGCAAAAAAGTGTCACACATGTGGTATCGCCGTACTCAGAAGAAGAAGGGCAATGTGTTTTGGGGTGTATTTTTACATATACCCATGCTGGGTGAGAGAAATATCTCTGTAAAAGTCAACTTTTCCCATTTTTTTATACAAAGTTGTCATTTTAGAGAGATATTTCTCTCACCCAGCATGGGTATATGTAAAAAGACACCCCAAAACACATTGCCCTACTTCTCCTGAGTACGGCGATACCACATGTGTGACACTTTTTTGCAGCCTAGGTGCGCAAAGGGGCCCAAATTCCTTTTAGGAGGGCATTTTTAGACATTTGGATTCCAGACTTCTTCTCACGCTTTAGGGCCCCTAAAATGCCAGGGCAGTATAAATACCCCACATGTGACCCCATTTTGGAAATAAGACACCCCAAGGTATTCCGTGAGGGGCATGGCGAGTTCATAGAAGTTTTTTTTTTTTGGCACAAGTTAGCGGAAATTGATATTTTTTTGTTTTTTCTCACAAAGTCTCTCTTTCCGCTAACTTGTGACAAAAAGTTCAATCTTTCATGGACTCAATATGCCCCTCATCGATTTCCTTTGGGTGTATTCTTTCCGAAATGGGGTCATTCGTGGGGTGTTTGTACTGCTCTGGCATTTTAGGGGCCCTAAAGCGTGAGAAGAAGTCTTGAATATAAATGTCTAAAAATTTTTACGCATTTGGATTCTGTGAGGGGTATTGTGAGTTCATGTGAGATTTTATTTTTTGTCACAAGTTAGTGGAATATGAGTCTTTGTAAGAAAAAACAAAAAAACAAAAAAATAAATCAATTTCCGCTAATTTGTGCTCCAAAAAAAAAAATCTTCTATGAACTCGCCATGCCCCTCAAAAGTGATCTTTTTATAGCGCCGCAGCGATTTTACGGTGTTTTTGCAGTGATCAGAAAAAATTAATTCTGTCACTGCGGTGGGGCGGACTGAACGCAAGTGTGCACACAAGATCAGGCCTGATCGGGCGAACACTGCGTTTTTTGTAGAGCCTATAGAACATGTCCTATTTTTGTCCGCAATTGCGGACAAGAAAAGGCATTTTCTATATAGTTCTGGCAATGTGCGGATCCGCAAAATGCGGAAAGCACATTGCCGGTGTCCGTGTTTTGCGGATCTGCGGTGTCCGTGTTTTGCGGATCCGCGAATCCGTGTTTTGCGGATCCGCGGATCCGCAAAACACATACGGGCGTCTGAATGGAGCCTTACAGGGGGGTGATCAATGACAGGGGGGTGATCAATGACAGGGGGGTGATCAAGGAGTCTATATGGGGTGATCACCCCCCTGTAAGGCTCCATTCAGACGTCCGTATGTGTTTTGTGGATCCGCGGATCCGTAAAACACATACGGACGTCTGAATGGAGCATTACAGGGGGGGTGATCAATGACAGGGGGGTGATCAGGGAGTCTAAATGGGGTGATCACCCCACTGTCATTGATCACCCCCCTGTAAGGCTCCATTCAGACGTCCGAATGTGTTTTGCGGATCCGCAAAACACATACGGACGTCTGAATGGAGCCTTACAGGGGGGTGATCAATGACAGGGGGGTGATCAGGAAGTCTATATGGGGTGATCACCCCCTGTAAGGCTTCATTCAGACGTCCGTATGTGTTTTGCGGATCCGCGGATCCGTAAAACACATACGAACGTCTGAATGGAACCTTACAGGGGGGTGATCAATGACAGGGGGGTGATCAGGGAGTCTATATGGGGTGATCGGGGGTTAATAAGGGGTTAATAAGTGACAGGGGGGGGTGTAGTGTAGTGGTGTTTGGTGCTACTTACAGAGCTGCCTGTGTCCTCTGGTGGTTGATCCAAGCAAAAGGGACCACCAGAGGACCAGGTAGCAGGTATATTAGACGCTGTTATCAAAACAGCATCTAATATACCTTTTTGGGGTTAAAAAAATCGCCTCTACAGCCTGCCAGCGAACGATCGCCGCTGGCAGGCTGTATATCCACTCGTTTACCTCCTGTTCCTGTGAACGCGCGCTCCTGTGTGCGCGCGTTCACAGGAAATCTCGCCTCTCGCGAGATGACGCGCCGGCGCGTCTAGGAGGAATAACAGGGCCGCCGCCCTGGGGTGGTTAAGTAAATGTAAGATTTTAGTTTTTCTGTATCAATAAATTAGCAAAGATTTTGAACATTTGGTTTTCATTCTCATTATGGGGCAATTGAGTGCAGAATGATGGAGATTTTTTTTATTTTAGCACAAGGCCGCAACATAAAATGTGAAAAAAGTGAAAGGGTCTGAAGACTTTTTAAATGCATTGCATATTTAAAGTATGTGGAGGCCGAGAAAGCAGCCTTCTGAGCTGTGTTGTGTGGATTTACTAACTCCTCTGGGAGCCCCGAAGTTCTCTTAATTTTCCAGCAGCCTCTTGGACAATCCAAGAAAGTAGGCAAGTATGTTTTCTGGCGATAACCAGAAGTGTCCAATTTTCAGTGCAATACTACCGGATTCCTTGCATCTGTGAATCTTTCTGCTCCATCTGTCTTCTTCTTCTCCAGATATTGGCACATGAAAAGATACGCTAGGCAAATTAAACTGGCTGCTACTTGAATGTGTGCAAATTTGAGTGGCTGGTGCAATATTCTGCAACCTATTATCTTGCAGTATTGATGCAGATGAAGGAATAGCAACCCCCTTGAAAGATCATAAGTCTGGAAATATGCAGTTGTCATGTCAATATATTGTCATGAACAGGATAGTGGAAAAGGATTTATACAAATGCTCATCCCCAATAGTCTGGAAGGTTGTCTTAACCCCACACAAGTCATGACAGAAAAGGCTCACTGCCAGTGTCTTACACTCATGGAATCAAAGAACATGTTTTTGGCCACAATTGTATAGTTTGGATATACCTTGGCTTCCTACCCTGAAGTATATACCCTTTTTCCCCGAAAATAAGACAGTGTCTTATATTAATTTTTGCTCCCAAAGATGCGCTACGTCTTATTTTTAGGGATGTCTTATTTTTCCAGGACACAGGGGGATCAGAAGGGGGAATCAAAATGGCACAGGAGAATCAGAGGGAAGGGATTACCATTTTAGTACCCTCTTCTGATCCTCCTGTGTCATTTTGATTCCCTCCTCTGATCCCCCTGTGTCATTTTAAGTGATCCCCCTCCCCTGTGCCAGCGGACAGTGGATTATTCAGTCTCTCCCCCCTCCCACCTTCACCAGACATCCCCCACCACTTTATCAGACATTCTCCCCCCCCCCCCCCCCACCTCAGTCACCCCTCTGTGTCCGTGCCGGCCAGATTCCACACAATGTGCCTGACTCCTGCCCTGCGCGACTCACTCACTGTCTAATTGTGAGTCAGCCAGACTCCGTCAGGGCAGAGAGAGCAGCAGGCAGCAGCTTCTCCTGGCGGTGGCGCGGGCTCTCTGATTTAAAGAGACCCCGCACTGCCTGAATAGCTCTGGCTGCACTGCGGCCAATCAGTGAGCTGCGTGGCGGCGCCCGCAGCTATGGTCCAGAGGAGTCAGACGCCTTACAGTAGCTTTGGGGGCCTTATATTCCGGGGGGACCTTATTATCGGGTAGGTCTTATTTTTGGGGGGATGCCTTATATTACAGTGAGAGGCAAAACTGGAAGTAGGTCTTATTTTCGGGGGATGCCTTATTTTCGGGTAAACACGGTACAAAAAGATGGTATGTGATGCCACAAGGAACAATGTCAGTGACTGATACAGGAAGTTGCTGCCCAGAAATGTGGAAAAAAACTAGTGTTCATGAAAAGGAATTCCAACTCACGTCATGAATGTGAAAACAATTGAAAAAGTGTATAAACCAAGTAATAAATTATTCTGTTGCATTTAAAGAGGTTGTCTAGTGGGGGGGAAAATAGGGCAAAGGTCTCAGAGTGAGATATAAAACTAAAATAGGCGATACTACCCTGACTGATCCCCCGCTACTCCTGTTCCAGTGCTTACTCAGTGCTCACTGGTCTCCACTTCTCAGTCCCATTTCAACACAAAGGAAAAGCCTGTTCCGCCGACCATTGCCTGGAGCCGGTCACCGCTGTCACCAGTTATTGAGCATCTCCTCATTTTCAGAATGGGAGCATTGGGTGATCAGTGAGGTATCGCTTTTTTATTTTTTAATCCACTTTTAAAGTCCTTTGCCTACATTTTCTCTACTCAACAACCCCTTTAAGTTAGTACAAGCATTTTGCAGGGGACATTGGTGCTGATAGTGACAGGACAACGATGATAACAGCGGATGAAGACAATGATGAGTCAGATGGAGCAGAATAGATATACACTTAGAAGCAAAAATATGAAAATGCACCTTATTATCAAAATTAATAATACAAGAAAATGTGTCAGTATGTGTTGTGTGCCTTACTAGGAATGGTTTGTTTTCAAAACAGGTTTATGTTTCTTTTCCCAATTTTCAATTAGGGAGCTCCATTTCACTTTCTACCACAGGTAATAGAAAATCTATTGGCCTTGCATTTCTCTATAAAGTCTGTGAGAGGATGACTTCCAGTGATGGCTAACCTCCGACACTCCAGCTGTGGTGAAACTACGACTCCCAGCATGCTCTATTCATTTCTATAGAGTTCTGAGAATAGCCAAGCAAGGTTAGCCATTACAAAAACCATTGTATATATTCAGCTGTTCATATTAAAGAGAGTCTGTCATCACAAAAATAGTCTTTAAAGTAAGCATACATCGAGCTGGATCCCCCGAAAATAAACGTACCTTTCCTTTATGAACATCTGGTCCTCTGATTCATAAAAATTATTCTTTATTTGTATGCTAATGTAACACTGTGTATGGTAAAGTATATCTTACATAGAATGCTTAGATGGTTGAGGTAAAAGCTGGGTGGTTTCAGCAAAGTGTAGTGTACTAAGGCAATTTTCAGTTTTATGGGCCTGGAATTTTATGTAAGTTGGTAGATGGACCTGCCATTCCCTTCCAGTACAAAACTTTCCCCTAGCCTGAGGCAAACCCAGGTGAAGATGGTGGTCTCATTACTGTGGGGGGAGATATAGAGAGTGTTCAGTGTCGGAGCTTGGAGACTGCATGACTTGTGACTGTGCAAAGCCTGATCCCCTGTGTTTGATTGTGGAGTATTTAGGTGAGGTCATCTGATGTATAGTTAGCGCAAGGTGATCTATTTTGTGTATGTTTAAGGCAAGAAAAAAAGGGTCATACGGCCCAATAAATCCCATTAGGTACCCCCCTCAATAGATGCTTAAAACTTAGCTTTTATTAATTACAGTAACATATATATCTATATAATTACTCACAGTGTGAAATTAAAATTATCAGTCAGCCTGCAGTTTCCACGCATTCTTGGGAGTTCATATACGGGGGTTTTTTATGTGTGAGGTATCACAAGAGAAAAAAGTTGCTACTTGAGAGACTACTTTGCAAGAACTCAGATGGCTGCACGCTGATTGTAAGCAGGCATTAGACTGGTGCCTTTAAGAATAAAGTGTCACTAAAAGTGATCTTATTAGGGTACAGTAGTTCTGTACTGACAGGCCACGTTAGTAGGCACAGACTCTGTCCCTCAATCGAGGATTTACAGTAGAGTGATAGCTGGTGAACGTCGTAGTCAGTCACCCTGTAAAGCTATGTGGAGTTCATGCCCACATTATTATCGGTGTTGGGCGCACTCTCAGATCTGCTGGGTGCATAGATTTAATTTGCACTCAGATTAGTGGTCTAGAGATACATACTATCAGTATATTAGGTGCCGTCAGCATACCATAGCTTAGATAACCACAAAAGACTTAGTACATACCTCCCAACTTTAGAAAAGAAGGAAGAGGGACACTAAGTTTTTTTTTTTACTGCCGGTGAAGGGGCACTTTACTGGGCATATTACTGCAAGGGGACACAGCTGGGCATATTACTGTCAGGGGGCACTGCTGGGCATATTACAGTGAGGGGGCACATATCTGGCCCTAACTACTGTGAGGGGGCACATATCTGGGCATAACTACTGTGATGGGGCACATATCTGTGCATCACTACTGTGAGGGGGAATCTATCTGGCCACAACTATTGTGAGGGGACACATATCTGGGCATCGCTACTGTGAGGAGGCACATATCTGGGCATTACTGCTGTGAGGGGGGCACATATCTGGGCATCACTACTGTGAGGGGGCACATATCTGGCCACAACTACTGTGAGGGTGTCACGGAACCATGAACCAGACGTACAACAAGAGATAAGTGAAAATAAGAAGGCTTTATTGAAAATAAAGCTGTAAAGCAAAAGTCCAAACGGATGGTGAAACCGAGCAGAGTCTTTGCGAAGCCAGAGGTCAGGAACCAGAAGGGTAGTCAGACGAAGCCAGGATCAGGAACCAGCAGGGTAGTCAGACGAAGCCAGGATCAGGAACCAGCAGGGTAGTCAGACGAAGCCAGGATCAGGAACCAGAAGGGTAGTCAGACGAAGCCAGGATCAGGAACCAGCAGGGTAGTCAGACGAAGCCAGGATCAGGAACCAGAAGCAGCAGCAGTCTTAGAAGCATGAGAACACAAGAGGACCAAGCAAGGAACTGAAGCCACAGACCTCCTATATATATGAGCTAGGCATCCAGCTCCTCCCAGGGGAAGGAGGAGCCGCAGGGTGGAAGGCTACAAGAAACCCAGAAACCAAGATGGCCGCCAGCACATGTCAAACGAAGGAGAGCAGCAAGCAGGTAAGACCATGACAGTACCTCCCCCTCAAGGGCCCCTCCTCCGCGGAGCACAAAACGGTTTCTGAGGGAAGCGTGCGTGGAAGGCTCGGAGCAAGGCAGGAGCATGGACATCTGCGGAGGGAACCCAGGAACGCTCCTCTGGACCATAACCACGCCAATGGACCAAAAACTGCAACCGACCGCGGACCAGGCGTGAGTCCAGGATATTGCTCACCTCATATTCCTCACGATTGCCCACTTGCACCGGACGAGGCCGAGGAACCGAGGAAGTGAAACGATTACACACCAGTGGCTTCAACAGGGAGACATGAAACACGTTGGAGATCCGCATGCCAGGAGGAAGCGCAAGGGCATAGGCTACCGGGTTTACCCTGCGAAGCACTCGGAAGGGACCAACAAAGCGAGGCGCCAGCTTGGGAGTGGGCACTCGAAGGTTGAGGTTGCGGGTGGACAACCATACACGGTCTCCGACCTGGTAGGAAGGAGCAGGCGCTCGTCTGCGATCAGCCTGGAGTCTCTGGCGCTGCGCAGAGACCTCAAGGGACTTCTGGATCTGTACCCAAGAAGCACGTAGGACGGAAAGGTGATCCTCCACAGCCGGAATATCCTGGGGAGAGAATACCTCCGGTAACACGGCAGGTTGGAACCCATAATTGGCCATGAAGGGAGACGTCCCAGAGGAAGAGTTCACCGCCGTGTTCCTGGCAAACTCAGCCCAAGGCAGGAGATCAACCCAATTGTCTTGGTGATCGGAGACATAGCAACGAAGGAATTGCTCCAAGGCCTGATTGGATCGTTCTGCGGCCCCATTGGACTGAGGGTGGTAGGCCGAGGAGAAGGAGAGATGAATCCCCAACTGGGAGCAAAAGGCGCGCCAGAACCTGGACACAAACTGACTCCCCCGATCCGACACAATCTCCTTAGGCAAACCGTGCAACCGGAAGACCTCCCTGGCAAAAATCGTGGCCAACTCTTGTGCAGAGGGTAACTTCTTGAGAGGAACACAGTGGCACATTTTGGAAAACCGATCCACAATCATGAGAATGACCGTATGGCCTCGGGATGCAGGGAGGTCCACAATGAAATCCATCCCCAGGTGTGACCATGGGCGCTCCCCGGTGGCTATGGGTTGCAGAAGGCCCAACGGAAGGTGCCGAGGGGACTTACTCTGGGCAAAAACGGAGCATGCCGCTACATATGCGGCGATGTCGGAACGTAGGGAAGGCCACCAGAACAGACGTGAAACAGCCCAGGACAGCTGATTCTTTCCAGGATGCCCCGCGGTCTTGGAGTTATGGTAGGTTCGCAACAACCGAGTGCGCAACTCCTCAGGCACAAAACATCTGCCGTTGGGTCTCCCAGAGGGAGCACCAGATTGAGCCGCCAAAATCTGCTCACCCAGGGGAGAGGTCAGGCTGGTGCGAATGGCGGCCAGGATCTGATTCGGAGGTATGACCGAAGTCGGAATCGACTCCTCCCTGGACAGCTCGGAGTACTGCCGTGATAAGGCATCCGCCCTGATGTTCTTGGAACCGGGTAGGTAGGAGACCACATAATTAAAACGTGACAAGAACAGAGCCCATCTGGCCTGACGTGGTGTCAATCTCTTGGCCTCAGAAAGGTAGGTCAGATTCTTGTGGTCCGTCAGGATGAGAACCGGAACCACCGAACCCTCGAGCAAGTGCCTCCATTCTTTAAGGGCCTGCACGATGGCCAATAACTCCCTGTCACCAATCTGATAGTTGCACTCCGCGGAAGACAGTTTCCGGGAGTAAAACCCACAAGGAAGCAGAGGACCCTCTGGTGTTCTACGCTGAGACAGAAGGGCGCCTACTCCCGTCTCAGACGCGTCCACCTCGAGGACAAAGGGCAACCCAGGGTTGGGATGCGACAGAATCGGAGCTGACACAAAGGCGGACTTTAGGGCCTCAAAAGCTCGGATGGCCTCGAGCGGCCAGACCTGGGAATTACTGCCCTTCCTGGTCAGATCCGTGAGAGGCTTGGCCAGCATGGAAAAGTCCCTGATGAACTTCCGATAATAATTGGCGAAGCCCAAAAAGCGCTGCAGGGAACGAAGACCACTGGGCTGGGGCCACTGTAAGACAGCCGAAACCTTCTCAGGATCCATGGAGAACCCCTCAGCGGAAATGATGTAACCTAAGAAGGTTACCTGGGATCGGTGAAATTCGCATTTCTCAAGCTTACCGAACAGCTTGTTCTCTCGTAACCGTTGCAACACTCGTCTGACATCCAGAATGTGGGCCTCCATGGATTCAGAATATACCAAGATGTCATCCAAATAGACTACCACACACTGCTGCAACAGGTCACGGAAAACATTGTTGATGAATTCCTGAAAGACTGCGAGCGCATTGCACAACCCAAAGGGCATAACCAAGGATTCGTAATGACCGGTCCTGGTGTTAAACGCGGTCTTCCACTCATCGCCCGCCTTGATCCTTACCAGGTTATATGCCGCCCTCAGGTCGAGTTTGGTAAAGACCGTGGCCCCTTTAAGGCGATCGAACAGCTCGGAAATCAAGGGTATCGGGTAAGCGTTCTTGATCGTGATGCGATTGAGACCCCTGTAATCGATGCAAGGCCTCAACTCACCGCCCTTCTTTTTCACAAAGAAAAATCCAGCCCCTGCCGGGGACGAAGATTTGCGAATGTGTCCGCGTGAAAGCGCCTCCCTCACGTACTCCTCCATGGCCTCATTCTCCGCTACCGACAGTGGATAGACTTTGCCACGAGGAGGAACGGCACCAGATTGTAACTCTATGGCACAATCGTATCGGCGGTGCGGAGGTAGGGCAACCGCGCGCACCTTATCGAATACATCCCGGTACTCCTCGTATTCAGGAGGCAACAGAGAGTCCGAGGAAGTGCACAGCAACTTGACAGACCCATGGATGCAACTAGCCCCACACTGCGGTGACCACGAGCGGATCTCGACCGATCTCCAATCGAAAGTCGGATTATGCTTCTGGAGCCAGGGGTACCCCAAGACCACCGAGTAGTGTGGAGACGAAATAACCTGGAGGCAGACCGACTCTCTGTGAACGGCACCAATGGCTATCCCCACTGGAAGGGTCTCATGAGTCACGTGTGGCGGCAGAAGGGGTCTGCCGTCTATCGCCTCAAGAGCCAGTGGGGAACCTCGAGCCTGCAGAGGAATGGAATTGGCGGCAGCGAACACACTATCAATGAACAAACCACCAGCACCAGAGTCCACCAACGCCTGGGTCGTCACCGAGCCCCCGACCCAGGAGAGGACAACAGTGATCAGTGGTTTGTCAACACGGGAAACCAGGGACGAGGAGACTCCACCCAAGATCTGCCCCCGACAGGATCTCAGGGTACGAGCGTTTCCCGGACGGTTCGGACATGCCAACCGAAAATGCCCACCGAGACCACAGTACATGCATCGGCCCTCGCGTCTCCGGAGTGCCCTCTCCCCCTCGGACAGGCGAGCAAACCCCAGCTGCATGGGTTCACCCCCAGACAAGTCATCCCCAGGAGGCATGGGAGGAGAGGGAGGCACGGGTGGGACAGCAAACGTAGGCACCAATCTGTTAGAAGACCTCCGCAGGTTCTCCTTAAAGGAAGGTCTCTCCCTGAGTCTGGTGTCAATCAAAATCAGGAAAGAAATAAGAGACTCGAGCTCAACTGGTAGGTCCTTAGCTGCAACCTCATCCTTCAAGGCATCCGAGAGACCATGAGAGAAAGCAGCGACCAGAGCCTCATTATTCCAGCCCACCTCTGCTGCCAGGGTACGAAACTCAATGGCGTATTCAGCTACGGATCGTGAACCCTGTCTGATGGACATAAGGAGCTTCGCAGCAGAGGCAGCACGAGCCGGCACATCGAATACCTTCCGAAGAGAAGCAACAAAACCGGAAAACTCGGCAACCACCGGATTGTTGTTCTCCCATAAAGGGCTGGCCCAGGCCAAGGCCTTGTCCGAGAGCAGCGAGATCAAGAAGCCCACCTTTGATCTCTCAGTAGGAAAGGCATGTGGCAGCAACTCGAAATAAATGCCCACCTGGTTAAGGAAACCTCGGCACTGAGTTGGCTCTCCCCCAAAGCGCTGTGGAAGAGGGGCAGAACCGGTCATACCCCGAAACACCACAGGCGCAACAACAGGTGTCGGGGTAGACTCTGGCGCAACAACCGGAGCGGCAGTAGGAGCGAGCCCAGGAGCGACAACCGACCCATCGGCAACGGGAGCGAAATGAGCCGTGCGTTCAAGCAGGGTTTGCAACGCCACAGCGAACCGACCCAACAGGTGATCCTGCTGATCAAGTCTGGCAACCAGCGTGGGTAGCGAGGATGGCCCTGTACCGTCAGAATTCATGGCTTGGTCCTAATGTCACGGAACCATGAACCAGACGTACAACAAGAGATAAGTGAAAATAAGAAGGCTTTATTGAAAATAAAGCTGTAAAGCAAAAGTCCAAACGGATGGTGAAACCGAGCAGAGTCTTTGCGAAGCCAGAGGTCAGGAACCAGAAGGGTAGTCAGACGAAGCCAGGATCAGGAACCAGCAGGGTAGTCAGACGAAGCCAGGATCAGGGACCAGCAGGGTAGTCAGACGAAGCCAGGATCAGGAACCAGAAGGGTAGTCAGACGAAGCCAGGATCAGGAACCAGCAGGGTAGTCAGACGAAGCCAGGATCAGGAACCAGAAGCAGCAGCAGTCTTAGAAGCATGAGAACACAAGAGGACCAAGCAAGGAACTGAAGCCACAGACCTCCTATATATATGAGCTAGGCATCCAGCTCCTCCCAGGGGAAGGAGGAGCCGCAGGGTGGAAGGCTACAAGAAACCCAGAAACCAAGATGGCCGCCAGCACATGTCAAACGAAGGAGAGCAGCAAGCAGGTAAGACCATGACAGAGGGGGCACATATCTGAGCATAACTACTGTGAGGGGGCACATATCTAGTCATAACTACTGTGAGAGGCACATATCTGGTCATAACTACTGTGAGGGGGCACATATCTGGTCATCACTACTGTGACGGAGACACATATCTGTCATAACTACTGTGAGGGGGGCACATATCTGTGCATCACTACTGTGAGGGGGAATCTATCTGGCCACAACTATTGTGAGGGGACACATATCTGTGCATCGCTACTGTGAGGAGGCACATATCTGGGCATTACTGCTGTGAGGGGGGCACATATCTGGCCACAACTACTGTGAGGGGGCACATATCTGAGCATAACTACTGTGAGAGGGCACATATCTGAGCATAACTACTGTGAGAGGGCACATATCTGGTCATAACTACTGTGAGGGGGCACATATCTGGTCATAACTACTGTGAGGGGGCACATATCTGGTCATAACTACTGTGAGGGGGCACATATCTGGTCATCACTACTGTGACGGAGACACATATCTGTCATAACTACTGTGAGGGGGCACATATCTGGGCATAATCTTCGAAGGGGGCACAATGCTGGCATAACTACTGTGTGGTGGCATAAATGGGGAATAATTACTATGTGGGGGCATTTAGGGGACTGGGTGGGATTAGGAGTTTTGGTCGGAGTTAGAGGCGTGGCCTACTGCAGAAAAAATTTGGCGCGCTGCACATAGTGTCCCTCTTCTTTCTTTTCTGAAGTTGGGAGGTATGTACTAAGTCTGTTGTGGTTATCTAAGCTATGGTATGCTGACAGCACCTAATATACTGATAGTATGTATCTCTAGACCACTAATCTGAGTGCACATTAAATTTATGCACCTAGCGATCTGAAAGTGCGCCCAGCACTGATAATAATGTGGGTATGAACTCCACATAGCTTTACGGGTCGACCGACTACCACGTTCACCAGCTATCACTCTACTGTAACCAAACATAGGACCCAGTAGTAGATTGAGGGACAGAGTCTGTGCTTACTAACGTGGCCTATCAGTACAGAACTACTGTACCCTAATAAGATCACTTTCAGTGACACTTTTAGGGTCATTTATCAAACTGGTGTAAAGTAGAACTGGCTTAGTTGCCCATAGCAACCTATCAGATTTCATCTTTTATTTTTGACAGCTCCTTTAGAAAATGAAAGGAGGAATCTGATTGGTTGCTATGGGCAACTAAGCCAGTTCTACTTTACACCAGTTTGATAAATGATCCCATTTATTCTTAAAGGCGGCAGTGTAATGCCTGCTTACAATATCGTGTAATAGCCAATACTTGAGAGACTACTGCTGCAAAGTTTTTTCTCTTGTGATACCTCACACACAAAAACCCCCTGTAGATAAACTCCCAAGAATGTGTGGGAAACTGGAGGCTGAATGATAATTTTAAAGGGGTTCTCTAAGGCTGGTTTCACACGGGCGTTGCGGAAAAAGATGCGGGTGTGTTGCGAGAACAAGAAAACTCGGCATGTTTGGTACTCAGACTCAAACCCGGACTTCTTTACAGAAGTTCGGGTTTGGGATCGGTGTTGTGTAGATTTTATTATTTTCCCTTATAACATGGTTATAAGGGAAAATAATAGCATTCTTAATACAAAATGCTTAGTACAATAGGGCTCGAGGGGTTAAGAAAAAAAAATAATATTTAACTCACCTTAATCCACTTGATCGCGCAGCCCGGCTTCTCTTCTGTCTTCTTCTTTGAGGAATAGGACCTTTGATGACGTCACTGCGCTCATCACATGGTCCATCACATGATCCATCGCCATGGTGATGGATCATGTGACGGACCATGTGATGATCAAGTGACGTCACCACAGGTCCTTTTCCTGTGCACAGCAAAGATGAAGCTGGGCTGCGCGAGCAAGTGGATTAAGGTGAGTTAAATTATTATTTTTTTTAACCCCTCCAGCCCTATTGTACTATGCATTCTGTATTAAGAATGCTATTATTTTCCCTTATAACCATGTTATAAGGGAAAATAATAATGATCGGGTCCCCATCCCGATAGTCTCCTAGCAACCGTGCGTGAAAATCACACCGCATCCGCACTTGCTTGCGGATGCTTGCGATTTTCACGCAGCCCCATTCACTTCTATGCGGCCTGCGTTGCGTGGAAAACGCACAAAGAGGAGCATGCTGCGATTTTCACGCAACGCACAAGTGATGCATGAAAATCACCGCTCATGTGCACAGCCCCATAGAAATGAATGGGTCCGGATTCAGTGCGGGTGCAATGCGTTCACCTCATGCATCGCACCCGCGCGGAAATCTCGCCCATGTGAAAGGGGCTTAAGAGTATAAAATGTCCCCTTATGTGTCGGGCACCCCACATGGAATATACTTACCCCGGTCCCCGCTTCCAGCGCCGCTCCTGGTCCCCGCACCGTCGCTGCTGCTTTTCCATGCACACGGATGAAAACATCCGGTGTGGGGGGGGGGCAGCCAATGGCAGACGGGGACGAGCCTCACCGGCGATGCTAGGCAGGCTCTTCCCCATCTGCCAATGGCTGCTCCCCCCCGACATCAGATGTTTTCATCTTTCATCCGTGTGCAGGAAGAAGCAGCAGCGTCGGTGCGGGGACCGGGAGCGGGGACCGGGGTAAGTATATTCCATGTGGGGTGCCCAGCACATGAGGGGACATTTTATACTCTTGGAGAACCCCTTTAACTTCACACTGTGGATAATTATTTTTAATATATATTTTACTGTAATTAATAAAAGCTGTTTTAAAGTCTAAAATCTATTTAGGGGGGTCCTTAGTGGGATTTATTGGGCCTGATTGACCCTTTTTTCTTGCTTTGAACTTTATTATCCCTAGGACCTCACTCAGGGATTAATACGCTTTCATTGTATTTTGTGTATGGTAAAAGCGACTAATATACTTGAATGCCACTGTCTTGTTTTGGATGGAAAATAAAAGCTGTTTGGACTTTTAAACCCCAAGTCTGCCATTGCCGACTAGGGATGAGCGAACTTGTGTTTCAAGTTCGGCATACAGGTTGGGGTTATCTAAGAATTCCGTTATGGATTCCGCTACCACGGACCATAACTTATGGTCCATTGTAGCGGAATCCATAACGAAATTCTTAGATAACCCGAACCGTTGTATGCCAAACTTGAAACACAAGTTCACACATCCCTATTGCCGACCCCATCACAAGAACACGGACCCACGGTTTTAGATGCACCTTGGAAGGCCGCCCCCCCCCCCCGCCCCCCATTCAGTGCATCATCACTTCGGGGATACTGTCTTACTTGCCAGCATGCTCAGTTCACATCACTGTTTCATTTTCCGCTCTTCTGATCCATCAGAAAAACGGAAAACAAAAAAAATTTATCATTTATTTTGAGCATCTGTTATGCTCAGTTATGCTCATTTTGTATCCGTTTTAGCCTTTTCTATCTGAGATCCTTTATTTTAGACGTACAAAAAGCCCCCCACAAAGTTTTTTTTCGTCTAAAATAACAGATCTCAGATGGAAATGGCTAAAATGGATGCAAAATGGGGGTGTAGCCTGGCTGGGAATGTGAGTGGCAGCAGCGCGTGTTAGCTCCTGCTGTCTACAGCAAATAGCCTGCTCCGTGGGCTTACCTGAGCCTCCCAGAGACCGGCAGCACTCTCTTCCTGTTGGCTGTTAATGCCCGGTTTTCTTTCTGGATGGGTCCCCTGGCCGGAGGAACTGCCAAGAAGAGCAAGGAGATGGAGGGAAATGCCAAGCGCGGTGCGCAAGATGGCGCTGGCACGCTCTCCACGGTAAAGAAGCAGGGCAGAGCGGGAGGTGTGCCGGAGGTTGCGAGGGCTGCAGCGAACTTCAGGGCACCACTGAAGATGCCAGAGCTGCAGGGACCCTACGTGGAAGAGGATCTGGAGGTGGAGGAGACAACCCAGTCTACTGCAGGAGGAACCCATGTGGACACCATGGAGGTTGGTGAGGCAGCTAGGATAGAGGAGGAGAGGGCCATGTCTCCCCAGAGTGCAGAGCCGACACTAAAAGATTTCTTCAGGGCAGTTACTTGGTGTGGAGTGACCCTGACAGCATTACAGCAGCAAATGGGGTCCCTGAAGCAAGAGTTCACCTTTATTCGCCATGATCTGCAGAAAGTTAAAGAAAGAATGGTGGAGGTGGAGGGTTGTGTCAGTGAGGTGGAAGATAAGCTACCCCCTCTAACCAGGGCATCCCGCACCCATGAACAACAAAGCTCAGCATTGATAGCCAAGACGGATGATCTGGAGAACCGTCTTAGACGCAACAATGTACTTCTTCTGGGGATTCCTGAAAAAGTTTAGGGACAAGACCCTACGTCTTACTTTGAAACATGACTTAAAGACGTCTTTGGCACTGGGGTGCTTTCCCCATTATATGCAGTGGAACGGACGCACCGAGTCCCCACCAGACCTCTGCCGCCGGGAGCACCCCCATGACCTGTTCGGATTAAATTACTTCACTACAGAGACAGGGATGCCATTTTGAGGGCTGCCAGAAACCGCCCTGAAATCACCATCAACGGGCAAACAATTGCATTTTTTAAGGACTTTTCTTCCGAAGTCCAAAAGAAACGGAGCCAGTTCCTGGATGTCAAGCGGCGACTTCGTTCCCTGCAAGTATCCTATTCTATGATGTACCCAGCACGTCTGCAGGTGGCTGCTCTGGGATCTGTTCATTTCTTCAATGCACTGAAATATGCGGCCACATGGATCGATCAGCATGAATGTCGGCTGCGACAGGAGGAGTGATTATGGCCGTCCGTCTATCTCAAGTTTGTACCCTTGGTTGCTAATGAGCGACCTATTGGAAAGATATCCCTCTACTGTTCTACTACTGAACTGCCCATGGAGCGCAAGTATCCTTTTATGGTGGGGGACAATCTCGCTCAGCTGAAGTGGAGAGTTTGAAACGTTGCTTAGATGTCCGGTTCCATGGAGGACTTGTGCCTCGGCCTGTTAGATGATGCAATGCAGGCACAATTTTTTGGTTCTGGTTTTTGTTTCTGGTACTCTTTTTTTCTGGGGATCTTCTCTACCATGTCTGTATTGATGCTCTGTATCTGTGATATCATGCCTGTCTGTTGGTACGATACCGCCACTGTATCACCAGTACCTACAATGCTCCTATTACGTTATATTATCATCTGGGTCATGTTTCTGATGTTCAAGTATGGCTAATGTATTTAATATTTTGAGCTGGAATGTGAGCGACATGGGTGACCCGTCAAAGCGATTTGCCGTGATGGATTATCTGCTCCTGTAATTCCCTGCTATTATATGTTTGCAAGAAGCCCATTTTAGAAAGGAGGGGGCACAGGTATTTCATAGGTCATGGGTGAGTCATACATTCCACTAAGCGGTCTCTAGCTATTCCCGTGGGGTTAGCGTCCTGGTCCATAAATCAATTCCCTTCCAGGTCCAGTCATCCAGTATTGGCCCTGGCGGCCGCTCTATCTGCATGCACTGTACCATCTTCACGCAGGAGTACCTGCTAATATCACTATATATACCTCCACCTTATAGCAGTGTGGCGTTGAGAGGCACCGTGACATTTATTAATAGTAACCCTGATATACCAGTCATCATGGTGAGAGATTTCAATAATACTATTCATCCCTACTGGGATAGATATGGGGGGGGGGGGCACAGGCGGATGCTGATGGCCCTGTTTCAGCCTTTGGCAAATTGTTGGAGGAGCTGGCCCTGATGGATTTGTGGTGTATCCGACAGATTGCACGAGGCCTTATCACGTATTGATCTGGCACTGGGATCTGAGTTGGTGTGCAGACAGGTGGTGGAGGTGAAGTACTTGACTAGGGCTTTGTCTGACCATTCCCCTTTGTTTTTGCGTCTGTCCGCCGCACACGTGGTTCCCGTCTCTCAGCCACTGTGGACGTTTAACTCTTTTTGGTTACAGGAAATCGACTGTTCCTACAGTAGTTCTACTATATAGGAGTATTTTAAGCTGAATGTAGGCTCAGCCGCAAGCGGGGTGGTATGGGACGCCATGAAGGCTTGCTTAAAAGGAGTGCTTATTCAGGGGATTAGTAGAGCCAAACTTAAAAGCCGACAATTTGGAGAATTTTTGAGGGACCAAGTTGGGGTGACGGAGGCGAACTTTGTGGAGAAGGGCGATCAGTTGTCTTTATCTGTCTGGAAGGAGGCTCAGGATGCATATAACTCGCATGTTGTGGAACTTGCCCACACAAAGCAATCCTTCCAGCGACAGAAGTATTATGATGAGGGGGAGAAGGCGGGCCACCTACTAGCCCTTGTGGCTAGGGCAAAGTCCACGTCGGCATATGTTACCGCTTTACAGGGGGTGGATGGGACGGAAATTGTGGATAGCCAGGCCATAGTGTCTGTATTTAGCTCCTTTTATGCTGATTTGTATCAGTCACGTCTAGGTTGTAATAGGGAAGATATATCATCATATCTACATGGGGTATCCTTGCCTAGGCTGTCAGATTCAGATAGAGCGTACCTAGATGGTCCGTTACAGTTGCTGGAAATTGAAGAGGCGGTGTCTTCCATGGCAAATAATAAATCACTGGGTACTGATGGGGTGCCGGTAGAAATTTATAAGAAGTTTGGAGATATCTTACTGCCCCAGTTGTTGAAGGTTTTCCAGGAGGCCTCAGAAACGGGGACGCTTCCGGCATCCATGCAGGAGGCTATTATAGTTGTTCTCCCTAAGCCGGGTAAAAATCCTCTCCTCCCGGATTCATACCGACCCATATCATTGTTACCCACAGACATAAAGATACTGGCTAAGGTGCTGGCTATGCGCCTCTTGAAAGTTGTCTCTTCACTAGTACATATGGATCAGTCTGGATTCTTGCCAGATAGGTCCACGGCGATTAACATCAGAAGCCTATATCTAAATATGCAGATTCCGGTGGACAACCCAGGGAATAGAGTAATCTCTTCCCTGGATACCGCTAAGGCCTCTTTCACACGGGCGTTGCAGGAAAATGTGCGGGTGCGTTGCGGGAACACGCGCAATTTTTCCGCGCGAGTGCAAAACATTGTAATGCGTTTTGCACTCGCGTGAGAAAAATCGTGCATGTTTGGTACCCAAACCCGAACTTCTTCACAGAAGTTCGGGCTTGGGATCAGTGTTCTGTAGATTGTATTATTTTCCCTTATAACATGGTTATAAGGGAAAATAATAGCATTCTGAATGCAGAATGCATACAAAAATAGCGCTGGAGGGGTTAAAAAAAATAATAATAATTTAACTCACTTTAATCCACTTGATTGCGGAGCCGGCATCTCCTTCTGTCTTCATCTTAGCTGTGTGGAGGAACAGGACCTGTGGTGACGTCACTCCGGTCATCACATGATCCATCACATGATCTTTTACCATGGTGATGGATCATGTGATGACCATGTGATGACCGGAGTGACGTCACCACAGGTCCTGTTGCTCCACACAGCTAAGATGAAGACAGAAGGAGATGCCGGGCTGCGCGATCAAGTGGATTAAGGTGAGTTAAATTATTTTTATTTATTTTTTAACCCCTCCACCGCTATTTTAGTATGTATTATGTAATCAGAATGCTATTATTTTCCCTTATAACCATGTTATAAGGGGAAATAATAATGATCGGGTCTCCATCCCGATCGTCTCCTAGCAACCGTGCTTGAAAATCGCACCGCATCTGCACTTGCTTGCGGATGCTTGCGATTTTCACGCAATCCCATTCATTTCTATGGGGCCTGCGTTACGTGAAAAACGCACAAAGAGGAGCATGCTGCGATTTTCACGCAACGCACAAGTGATGCGTGAAAATCACCGCTCGTGTGCACAGCCCCATAGAAATGAATGGGTCAGGCTTCAGTGCAGGTGCAATGCGTTCAACTCACGCATCGCATCCGCGCGGAATACTCGCCCGTGTTAAAGGGGCCTAAGGCATTCTTTTAATAGTATCTTTTTATTTATTAATTTAGCAAAAAACATAACAAACACGCCTAAGGCATTTGATAGTATTGAGTGGGACTTTCTATGGGAGGTACTGGAGAGGTTTGGCTTGGGGGATAGTTTCATAGCATGGGTGCAGCTCTTATATGGTAGGCCTACAGGGGAATCAGGCAGGGATGCCCTTTGTCTCTGTTACTGTTTGCCCTCGCCATCGTGCCATTGGCGGCTATTGTTAGGAGGCATGATGGGATTGTAGGGTTTAACCAAGGCAGGTCACAGGAGAAAATTGCATTATATGTGGATAATGCCTTGCTGTTCTTGTCCGAGGCTAGGGAGTCCCTAGCAGAGATTATGGATGTGATCAGTGTTTTTGGGCGCTGCTCTGGTTTGGTTGTTAATTGGAGCAAATCGTCCCTCCTTCCTATAGATAATGTAGATAACTCTGTGATCTATGCTCAGTCAGGACTGCAGGTGGTGAGTGAATTTAAGTATTTGGGGGTGGTGGCGGCGTCTAGGAAACTCACGGAATATGAGAAGCTGAATTTATCCCCCCTCATAGGCAGATTCAAACAGAAAATGCATGTATGGTCAAAGCTGCCGCTGTCAGTGGTAGGACGGATTCATCTTATTAAGATGATCTGGATGCCACAGCTACTTTATCTACTACAAAATTCGCCCATATGGTTGCCTCTCAGGGAGCTCATATGGAAGGGGAGCTCCCCTTCCATATGAGCTCCCTGAGAGGCAACCATATGGGGGAATTATGTAGGCAGGGTTGCGGCTGGAGACACTGCAAAGATGTAAAAGTGAGGGGGGGTTGGCTCTTCCGAATCCATGGGTGTATTTCTTAGCCGCCCAACTTCAACATATGAGGGACTGGGAAAGGGAGGAGGGAGATACCCAAAGTAGGTTACTGAAAGGATTCTTGGTGGTACCAAACTTATACGAAGCGTTAAAGGCAGATAAGTTGAAAATGTCAGGTTTGGCATTCCCTACGTTGCGTCTCTTGCATAAGACATGGTGGAAAGTGAGGGACCTACAGGGCATAAAGAGCATCACGCAGTATACTTCAATATGGGACACTCCATGGTTGCCGCATCTGGGCTCCCTACAGGGTATGGGGGGTTGGCATCATAAGTGCATTATCAGAGTTCACCAACTCTTTGATAATAATGTTCTCAAAACTTATGAGCAACTTCAGGCGGAAACTGTCTGTTTACTGTCCTCGGACTCTTATAGGTATTTACAGCTGCGCCATGCCTTCCGGGTGTCACGGCCTCGGTGTTGTGCGCGTGACACGTTGCCGTGCATGCCGTTGAACACATTGATGTCGGCTTGTATGTGCTTTTCTCCCCTTCTCTTGGTTCCCCCTTCCTGTCTGGCGCTGGAGGGGTTAACTACCTTGCTGGGTGTGGTCACTAGGTGCTTCTTATACCTGTTGCTTATGGCCAAGAGTCAGTTGTACTCCAGCCTTGGTGTGTGCTGGAGTTATGCTCCTTGTCTGGATGTTCCATCTTTCTGTGTGAAGACCACCTAGTGGGACATCGATGTCTCCAGCAATGTCTTCCTTATGTCTCCTCCATTTTTCCTACCTTACCTGTTGTTTTGTTTGGTGTGGGTATATGTTCAGGGGTTGTTGTACATCTAGTTGTTGTTCCGTGTCTGGTCAGTGTTTGGTGTATTCTGTCCGGCATGGATGCTAGATGTTTTTGCGCGCTGTGCTGCATCTCATTAACTCTCTATACGAAGTTACATTGGATGTGACCCCATTTGTTTGTGTATTGGGATATGTAGAGAATCTGCCAATTACTGAACGCAGAAAGATAGCGGTGGCCAGAATGTTATATATGGCTTGCAAGCTGATTGCCAAGCATTGGTTAGATGTGTAGTCCTAGTAGAACCGAATATATAGCCAAGATAAACTGGCTAATCAATTTGGAACGAGGGGTTTATAGGAAAAGGGGTGCTATGACCATATTTGAGAAACTATAGACTCCTTGGATGGATGCCCCAGGGCTGGCATCCAGGGAACTCTAGAGATGCCGTCTGGGACTAGTGTGAGGAGTACTAATGCCTGATGTGTGTAGCTTTATCCGTGATTGGCGGTCTCTTTCAGGATTTAGGGAATGTGTCTCCACTATTTAATAAGGGGAAGTTGTGTCTCATGACAAAATTTAATTTTACCCACAGGATCAAAGATTCAACGCAGTATTGTTGAGAGTGCTGTAGGAAAGGAGCATGTATTTATCATAAAGACATGATGGTGGGGTCAGGTGGTGAGGAATGTGGAGGATGGAAAGCATCATCAAGATGTTATGAGCGTGGAGGGTATGGGGGTGTTGGGGTTTTGTGTTTGTAAAATTTAAAATATGTTAATAAAAAATTACTTAATTTAAAATGGATGCAAAATGAGTGGAACTGAGCATAACAGATGCTTGTTTTTTTTGTCTGTTTTCTTGCTTACTGATCAGAAGAATGGAAAATGAAATGGAGATGTGTACCTAGCCTTAGTTTAATAACTATTTGGGAGGTGACAGGCTCCCATCAAACTATGTGTTAAACTGCACCTTCATAGAACAGGGGCTTTGCTCTTTAGTATATCCTGAAAACCATCTGCACGGTGTGTATGTTCCCCTGAAAATGCCCATGGTCAGTAAGACCTACTGAACCCAATCAGTAGTAACATCTTGAATATTGTACATTGTAAATGCAGACACTGAATAGTACTTATCCCCAGAAGTAAGGAGACGAGAGCTGTGATGCTGACTGCCATTTGGACACAGGTATGCACGTTCATTTATATGTACATGTGGGATGCCATATTGTGGTTGTGCTATAAATGGAGCATTGTAAGGGCTGTATTATTATGTAAGGGCTCATGCACCTGGCACAGTGTCCCTTTGGGCACACTCTGTGTGTTGCCATATGATGCCCCAAGAGACACCGTATTCTACACTAGACCAAAGCTTCTATGGTAGAAGACCTCCATAATATGACATGTCATGAACCATGCCAATGGATTGGGTATGGTTTAGCAGAGCAGCAGCTATGTGGTAAGAACTTTGTGACCATTAGAAACTGGTTGCTAATTCAGTGTTCGCTGTGAAAAGCAACATGGTAACCTGAAAAATCCCAAGACCATTAACAATGAATGATTGGTTGTACTGCATTAACGTAATAACACCTCGGCTTGCATGGGGACATGGTTCTCACTGCATGGTGGCAGTACCCTCACTGTAACTGTAATCAGTCATACTCCTCTGTACATCACATAATCATGGGAGATTTTTATCAACTGGAAGGAAGCAATGGAGGTCTCCGTTGAGTGACTGCTAGCAGAGACTTTGACAATTGTGGGGAACTTCAGTAATACAGAAAACACATTTGCTAAACAATACATCCTATAAAGAATGAACTTTCTTTGCAGAAGCAACAGCTGATGATCTATAGAGATGATGGAGATGATGATGACGATGGCAAAGAAAAGAATGAGAAAAGATGTGAAACATTCAATGGTAACATTGAGAATAGAGTTTAATATACAGAGAATACATAACAGAAATATCACAATAACGATACAAACATATAGTACAAAAAGCTGTGAAAACACAGTGACGTGAAGACAATCTTTTGAGAAGAAAACACTCACGTCTTGAGCTAGTCTCTAAATCTATTGAAGTTATTTTACGTTTTAGGTCATTGACATTTGGTATGCGGCATTATGGTTAGTTTTGTATTTCACTGGTAAGAGAGCTACTAATCTTATTTCAGAAATCTGAGATGGCTTAAAGGGTTACTGAGTTTTGGTATATATTGTGCTCTCTCTCCTCACTGCAGGAGATAGAATTGAGATGGGCCCATAAACTTCTATTGATCTCATCTCCTGCAGCGAGGAGAGAGAGAGCAATGTGCACCCGCTTCTTTCTTCTCGATCTAGCAATTAGAGGAGTTCTTAAATCTTGGACCCACACTGATTAAAACTTTTGATATGTCTCTAAGATAATTCCAAAGTTTACGAAAACTCAGTTACCCTTTAAAGGAGTTGTCCAGGATTGTACATTTTTTTTTACTAAAGACAATGATTTAAAATAAATTCATCTCACCTGGTAAATCCCGGCAACTCCAGAGCCACTGCTCCTGCGGTCCCTGCTGGCAGGAGCGGATTGGACATAAACCTTACAGGGAAATTTCCAGGGGGCTACCTGAGCCCTCCTTACGACCGGCCATTGGAAGTTTTTGGGGATGTATTTTGTGCTGCTGGCAGTATTTTGTGATGTACTGTTGTATTTGGCTCTGTAGAGGTGGTATAATGTGCCACAATATGGTATTGCTGGCCCTGCCTACTTGTGTTGGCCCTGCCTTCCATCAATTTGGACCCGACTACAAAACGGGACCACTTTTGGTATTTTTTCCAGGGCCTCTTTAAGATCCCAGTCCGCCCCTGGCTGCTGGTCTTGTCGGCTTGCAGAGATGATGTGCAGTACATACACAGGTGACTGCTGCAGTCAATCAGCAGCCTCTGCAGTGATGCCTGTACAGGACTGCTGAGACCAGGGATTGGATGTAGTGATCATGTCTGCATGAATGGCACATCAGGACTACATAACAAGCCTTAAAAATCCTGGACACTGTACACTAAATTCAACAGTCTTTTAGTAACTACATCACTGTCAGATGTTCATTCTATATGTCAGCATTATCATAACCCCTTCTTAATAAATATGCCCCTAATTGACATACCAAATAGTCACATTTAATTTGGTTATGGCCTATACACCAGTGATTATTAGCACACTGGATGTATAAGTCAAGCACTGGAAGTGTTCTCATTTTCCAGGGATTCAGGTTATTTATGTTGCAGACCGTGGGCCCATTTAGTGCTTATTACATATAACCCTACTGGCTAAAAGCAAAATGCCCCTGTACATTAACAGAACATATTAACATTAATTGTAGTATTATAGGGCTTTTCCCTGAAAGACGCTGATGTCCTAAAGATATCTGACCAGCCGATGTATGACTGCTGGGACGCCTAACAGAACACAGGTACTGTACATGGTCATGCATGGTGACTCTCAATTAAGTGTGTATGGGCGATATGGAAACGACTGTATCAATATGCTGTAAATTGTAGGATGACCATCAGTTCCCGCTCCTGCAGATGCTGTTGTTCGGCATATACTAGATAAGGCTACTCCCACACTTGCGGCAGCAGGGTCCGGCAGGCTGTTCCGGCAGGGGAACAGCCTGCCGGATCCGTGCTAACCCTAGCCCAGGTGCCGCCGGAAATCCGGCAAGCATGCCGAGAGGCAGCCGGGCAAAAAATGCAGTGTGCTGCATTATAGTGAATGGGGCTGGAGCGGCCTTCTGGTGGCACGGTGGGCTAGCGTTAGCACGGATCCGGCAGCTGTTCCCCCGCCGGATCCTGAATGATATGTGGATCAGAATAGACTTCTAGCTTCATTTGACTGGACACCACCACCTGTTAGTCCTCATAGTCCTGCTCCCCCCACTCCACTGCTGGTTCATCATCCATGCGCAGGATCAGGTAGGATAATAATTGGAACAGATTTTGCCACAATAGCATAGACACATAGAATGACAGATCGCTTACATCAATCTCGCAGATATCCCCAGCAAAGTTCATATCACAAATACAATGGAAGCGATTGGGCATGTTCTGGCAGACGCCCCCATTCAGACAGGGGTTTGATTCACACTCATTAATGTCAGTCTCACACCTGAAATGCCAGAAAGCAGTATAACAGTTTATGACATAATTGCAGCCCAAGGAGTTTAAAGTTCTATATTCTGCACATCATTTTTTTTTTTTACATGGTGCCATAATACAATTCCTAATGATCCTATATCGATCAACCAAAACATTGTGTAGATCCACCTTGTGGAACAAAACAGCTTTAATCTGCCAAAGCATGGGTTCTACAAAACCACTGAAGGCATTCTGTGGTATCTGGCCCCAAAACATTAGCAGCAGATCCTTTAAAGGAGTTGTCAGCAGTATTACATTTTTTATATATAGCTCACAGTGGGTTAGAAAAGAAGCAATATTCACCCTCACCAATTCCCTGATGATGTCATTCCAACACTTACTAGGTTCCCACTGCTCTGCTCTTAGACACAAAGGACCACTGGACAACCCTTCTTATAAGTTGCAAAGTGGGACCTCCATGGACTAAGCTTTTCTTTTTAGATAGAGTTCTTGGGAATTTGGAGACCAAGTGATCACCTTGAACCCTTTCTCATGTTCCTCAAACTATTCCTGAACAATTTTTTCAGTGCACCAGCATGCATTATCCTGCTGAATGAAATTGCTGCCAGTAGTAGAACTATTGCCGTGAAGTAATCTGCAGGTACAGCATTCAGGTAGCTGCTGCGTGTCAGAGTAACATCTACATGAATGGCTCAAGGTTTAACTGTAAAACAGTGACCAGAGCATCACACTGTCTCTAACAACTTGCTTTGTTCTCATATTTTATCTGGATGTGATCTCCCCTCAGACAAGCAACACATCCGGCCATGCACATAATGTAAAAGGAAGTGCTATTTTTTTAGACCAGGTCACCTTCTTCCATTAGTCCATGGGCTATTTCAAATGAGCACTTGCCGTTGGAGGTACAAGTTAGTGACAGTGGTCAGCATGGGCACTCTGACCAGTTTGAGGCTATGCAGCCCCATAAGAGGATAGATGCAATGCACAGTGTGTTCTGAAACCTTTCTATCCATAGCCAGAGATGGCCTTTTTCACAATTTATGCCATATTAGCCCTTCTGTGGGATCAGACCAGATGGGCTAGCCTTTGTTCTCCATGTGCATTATTGAGCCTTCAGAGCCCATGACCTTGTTGCTGGTTCATCATCAGTTGTCGTTCCTTGGACCACATTTGGTAGGCGCTAACCATGGAATACCAGAAAACCGTACTAGACCTGCTACTTTTGAGATGTTCTGAGCCAGTAGACTAGCCATCACAGTTTGGCTATGTCAACCAGATCCTCACACTTTTCAATCTATCCTGCTTCCAACTTCAAGAACTGACTAATATGCCCTACCTCTTGACAGTTTTCATTGTAATGGGATAATCAACAGTATTCACAGTTTTAATGTTATGGCTGATCAGCATGTAATAATACACCAATGTAATAACACTTTATTGCTGTATTCAGGGTGTTCCCCTAGACCTATTCCAGAGATCCACCACCTCCATGGTTTTAACCAGGGACATGCCTCAGGCTAGTTGTCAGGGAACGCCCTTTCACTCTCTGGGTTAATTACAATACACTATAAGGAGGTGCTAATCTGATATATGCATATAATTCATATTGTAGGTGGCTACGATGTGACTTACCTCTCTCCCACAAATCCAGGTTGACAAGAACATCCTAGCACTCCTTTCTCCTGAGTGCAGTTGCTGTAGTTGTAACAGGTTATGTTTTTCTTTTCATCCCCACAGAAAATGGAAGGCATTACATGAAACCTGCAATAATCAGAAAAAGAGACTATGCAGAATGTAGGAATGGATACAATACAGAGTACTGAACACACACTGAACAGTTGTAGATGCTTAGGGCTACATGGTAGCTTGTCCCATACAACAGGCGCAGGAGCAAGTAGCACTATGCATGGTTCACACAACTCAGGTTGGCCAACCTTATTTTCTAAAAATCAACTACCTTATTGTCGGAAAGGAAACGTTCCTTCCCGACAATCAGCTTCTCGTTTAATGGAGGTGAAGCGCTGCATTTAGATGCAGAGATCACCTCCGCAGTTTAAAGACGAGTGATCGCTGCTGCTATCACCTGTTCCCATACAAAATCATTGTTCCTGGGCAGCAGAGTGCTGTCTACACAGTACAATCTGCTGCCCAGAAATGATGATTGAGGTGACTGCATTTTGCTTAGTCATCGGGTGATCTGCAGCACAGTTAGATGGGCAGATTATCGTCAACGGCCTGAACATCCCACTGTGTAAACCGATCTTTCCTATGTAGGCAATGCAAATCTGTAAAAGTAAATTACTTGATGTGCCCATGCACAACAGATGAATGTTGACTGAACCCATCAATTTCAGCAGGATCTCTTGATCATCAACTGTACATGGGAGTGTCCTGATTCTACCCCAATCGCAGATATTGGGGGAAAGAAGGATTGAGCAAGTTGGTTAGTCACCATGCCAGATGTGTTGTTTTCACAGGAGATCAACCACTGCCAAAGGTGCGTGACAGCGACTTATTGCTTTCTGACCATTAAGAACACATGTACAATTGAACCAGCTTGGTGTGCATATTTATGAAGAGGTCTGGAAGAATAGTGCTCCTGCATGCCCAACAGATGTGGGGATGCATCCGATTGGCCCAGAGTGATGAGACCAGCACTGGCATCACACCAGAAAGACCCTCCCCACTTAGTCCGTATGGAGATAGGGACTATGCAGATGGTTGGAAAACAAATACATGGCTGCAGTCTATTTAATTAATGTCTACAGCTCCATGAGGAGTGATTGTGATTTAAGGTATGCTCAGGGTGCCTTCACAAGCAGCAGATTTTCTGCAGAAAATTCCACGACTGAAAATCAGTTCCATTCACCTTAATGAGGCTTGCATAAATCTATATGCTTTCTTCCCTATTTAAATGAATGGAACTGATTTTCAGCCGTGGAATTTTCTGCCACAAAATCTGCCGCATGTGAAGGAACCCATAAAGCAAATCCCCACAGAACACACCTGTGGAAGAAAGTTTTTGATAAACTTACCGTTCCAAAGTTGCATGGATCAGCCTTCTGGGAATCCGCTCACACAATGCTCCTCTTCTGAGAATCCTACTACAGATTTCCAGCCCAGGCACAGGACATCACTTCTGCTTTGGATGGAGCTACAACTAGTCCTCACCCTTGTGCATGTGAGGTGAATTCAGGAGTTTGCACATGCGACAGGGAGAGGAATAGTTCTGGCCCGTCTCTAGTGGAAATTATGTTCCATCCATAAGCCTGGCCAGAAATGTGACGTCAGTGGAAACTGGATTTTCAGAAGAGGAGCGTCATCTAACAGGGTTCCTGGGAGACCAATCCACACAACTTTCTCTTACAGACATGTTATGTGTAATTAAGGTGGCTTTGTGGGAGCCACTGGGTCCTGGGAACCTCTTTTATGTTCGGTATGCTTTCATACAATTGTACTACTGAACATAAAGTTCTTCCTCATAATTTATAAAAATAATTTTTGTTTTAATCGAAGTTAATAATATTTATTTGGCTGAAGTCATGGGAAGGAAGTTAATCTATTTTGTCAAGGTGATCCCCTAGACTGCTGGTTGACAAGTCAGTAACATTTTATTAAAAAATACATGATTTTGAATAAACTGTAGTATATATGCAGTCACGTGATCATCTGGAATATTTCTTCAGTGTTGTTACTAGAAACTACCTCCCCAGTCAGCTGTTTGAGAAGGCACCGACACTCACAGTAGCATCACTGCCTTCTTTCGCGGCTGTGCTTTGTGTTGAAACTCAATCCCATTCACTTCAAAGGGGCTGAGCTGCAACTAGACCATGTGACCAATAAACATGATGTCACATTGCGTAGGCAAAGCTGTGAGAAGGCCGTGGTGCTACTGTGAGTGCCTGTGAATTTTCAAACAGCTGATCGGTGGTCTCCAGCTGTAAAACCCCACCGATCAGATACTGATGACCTATCCAGAGGATAGGTCATCAGTAGAAAAGTCCTGGAAAACCTCTTTAAGAGGAGATACATATGTCTCTCAGCTAATATAGCCAAGCTACAAATACAATAAGTAGGATTTTAAAGATGAAGCTTTGTCAAATAGCTATTTACAACTGGGGAAGGATTAGTAAAACATGGCCGCCTTCTTCTAGATAACCAGCTACACCTGTCCATAGGTTGTGCCTTGTTTTGCTCCTTGGCTTCATTTGAATACTAAAATTAAAAAATAGAACCATGGATTGCACATAGCAACACCATATACAACCTTTGGACAGGTCTTTGTTATATATTTTTCTCTGAACCCCTTTAGGTTACGGGAATAACAGACACATGTGCAGAGTGTTGCAGCAGTAAAGCTAAAGGGTTTATGAAGCTAATGGAGCTAAGGCACATACGCACATTGTGTGGAGATGATGATACATACATTCTTACCAAACTCCGAGCGGATTTTTCAGATTCTGAGGACAAACTGTGAAGGACATAAGAATGAAGGTGCAGGTATGTTATTACACACAGATGGATGGACTCCACAACCTGCGACTATGCACAACACGTAACACAATGGACACCACATACTCTCTGAATACAAGGTCATGAGATTGGCTCAGTTCTCACCTGCAGTGCTGCCGAGTGACATTAGCTGGACAGAGGCAAAAGTACCCATCTGCTCCCGCCATGCAGGTGGCACCTCTAGCACACAGATGACCATGACAGCTAATAAAGTCACAATTAGGTCCAGTGTAACCTGTCTCACACTCACATGTGTAACCGTCAGCTTCAATAGTACAGTTGCCATGTGCACAGGGGTTAGGCAGGCACTCTGTGGTTTGATTTTCACAGATGTCTCCACTTCTTCCTTTAGGACAAGTGCAGACTGGGTGGGTGAAGACATCACGGCAACTGCCTCCAAACAAACATGGGTTAGAGGCACAGGGATCAGACACTAGGCATCTGATGTCAACAATCTCAGGAGAGGTTTTTACAAATTGCTCTACTTGTGGTTTAACCATCATGTAATCTGTATCTGCAAAGTATGGTAAGTGTATTCCTTCAATGAGAACTGTGCCAAGACATCCGGTAAAGTTTCTCTCCATTCTGTCAATGTCTACACCCAAGTAAATATCCGTACCCTCCTTGAGAAAGTTCAGGTTTCCTGTCGCAAGTGAACTGGTTGTTTTCTCTGGCTTTCCATCGATTTCCATCTGCCATGTTGAGGACTGGGATCTAGGAGCTGTCATTGATAAGGTGACAGTATGCCACTGGCTGTCCCCCACTGATTCCTTACTAGATAGACGCACTGGATTGAGGTCATTCCCGCTTTGCAGTTGAAAATGTAGAAATTTGTTCTGGATGTTAACCCTAATGATTTCGGGTTCTCGTTGGGCATGCAGGAGCACAGATTCAGAGTTTATGGTGCGGAAGCCGATGGTTAGGTTGGTGAGGTCCCTCATTATTTTCCCATTACTTCTAAAAGTGATGGTTTGTCCTTTGCCACTGAAGAGTGCATTGGAAATACCTGTTATACCAAATAAAAACAGGAAAACAAGAAGTTATTGTATTCTGAAGGACTTATTATAGACTAGCTTCAGGTCATACTCACATGTTGTCCCTTTAACTGTACATTATCAAAATGCCAGATTTGTACTATATTAGTTTTGTGTGAATAAAGACTGGAGGGACAAACATAGATAGTAGTCGTAACAAGCAGACCCACAAAAACTACTGTATATAACGCTAAGATTTTTTTTTTGTATTCTTTATTTTTGAGTTTTCAAAAATAGACAAATTAACATATTCCATGTGCCAGAATCACTAACACACCAGCAATTCCCTCTCTTTTCTGTCTGAAGGAAACTGGTGCAACTTGTATAATGTAATAAAAGAAAAAAAGGGGAAGGTTATTCCAATCTTTTAGGGATAGTGAAATTGTATAACTTGTATAACTCATACTCAATGCTTCTTTAATTATTTTGCAAGTTAGCTCTCTTTCCAAAAAGAATATAAAACTGAGCCTCTAATGCCACAAGATGTAAGGTAGCTATCCTATTAATCAATGCTTGACCTTTTAAACAGGCCTTGAGACATAATTAAGGATTATAGCTAAGCCAGTATCTCATCTGCAGACAGCTGTTTCGGGGTGATTGCCCTTTATCAGCGCAGAAAGGAGAGAACTGGCTTAAAGTCTATGTACAACATCAGAGGCAATTTTTTTTTAATGATTGCATGTTACTCATTTTTGGCTGAAAATATTTTTTTTTATTTGCCTTTATTAAAAATATTGAACTGTTCTGTCACAAAGGGTTAACAGTTTTTCTAGCCGTGTGACTGGTACTTTTACTTTCACTTTGTGCCAGTCATCTAATAAACCTTATATCTAAACTACTGAGAGGTAATAAACACTTATTAAGTCACACTCTTATCAGTAAGATAAGAACTGAGCTATAATGAGTGTTTATAAGGTCGGAGAGCAAAGAAAATGAGTCCCTCAACTTCTGGTCTGATTGGAAAAAAAAAAAGGAAAATCCACAGGCTACTAGAGCATGTCAGCTCTGTACAAAAAAAGGACTTCATATTTTTAATAAAGACCAATTAAAAAAATTATTTTTATATTTTTAGCTCAAAATGAGTACAATGCAACAATAATAAAAAAAATCCCTCAAAAGATGTACAAATGTAACGCTCCAGAATGGCATTACCAATTCTGCACCTCGCTACTGTCTTTATTGGTTAACCTCATGTCATCATGTGTATTTATGTCAGGTCCTAAACACTGTGCATTTCTAATGTTGGTAACTGTTCTTGTTCATGTAATTTACCTGGTTCATCAGAAGGTGTCAGCAAGCATGGCAGAGCTACATTAATAGAGAGTGGAACCCTTCTTTCCATTCTACCACCCCCCATCTGTGGTGTGGTGGGCATGTCCCACTTGCTGCAGGGAGGGTGGAGTTCTAGTTAGTCAGTTCTAGTTTACCCTCTGCCAAGGGAGGGTGTGCAGAAGGTGCAAGTCACTGCTGGACGTGCCTTGCCCAAGCCAGCTAGAGCACCTTCAGCTCTTCTGGATGTGGAGGCCACCGCTTGGAGCCTCTAAAGCCAGGAGGAGTTTGCCCTGGACAAATCTAGAGTCAGACTACAGACAGAAGTTCCAGCAGACAGTTAAAACAAAGTTATTCAGTCAGCCTGTCAACACAGCAGAGCCAGAGAGCACCAGATGTAGCAGTTGAGTTGAGTTTGTTCGCCTGACAGAGTTAATGCTAAAGCCTGCTGGGAACTAAGACAAAGAATAAATATCCAGCTGAATTAATAAATAATTTATGAAGGGGTCATAAAGTACAGAAAGTTCCAGCAGAGTTGACCCTTTAAAACGTAACTTTTACTGATTTAATCAAATAAAATAAAACCACCTTTGTGATTCACCAGTGAAAGAAATTGTGAAACAAACGATATACAGATATAAATACTGTTTACACGGGATAGCCAACCAGCAATCTGGTTATGGAGGTATGGTGTACAGAAGGCAGTATACAGGGGAGTATGAAGATGTCTAACCTGTCCCTATTCTCACCCTGAATCACTGCTCAGCCCAGGGACGTCCCCTGATGGTGGAGACTCCCCGTCCTCGTTCCTGGACTGACTGCCCTACGTATACCCTCCTCTCAATAACCCTCCTCTAATATCTGGCTGTCCCGCATAAATAACGGACATTAACTGTGTCACAGCCAAACGATGCCTGTGTAGATCACAGCCCACATAGATGAAACACTGATATAGAAGTGCAGAGGAAAAGATAAATCCTACAGCACCATAATGAGAAGCCTGAAGGGAATATTTTGATGACACTATGTTCCCAGGCTATTTCTCAACAATACCCCGACGCGTTTCCCCTCTTATTAGGTTCATCAGGGGGTCAGAAGACAGTCATGGGTAAACCGTTACATAAGTAGATAGTCAAAAGATATACTCATGATACATGTGGAGGACATAGGATCGGATACGCAGATGCTGATGTATATGTGGGACCAAACGGACCATTAGATAAATCCCACCTGTAAATAAAAGTTAGAGAAATATCAAAATAGGCCCTCTTGTAAGGTTACTGGTATTTCAACCCAAAAGGGGGTCACTTACTTATATTCATGGTCCGCCAAATTGGTCAAAAGCCCATTTAGATGAGGCCATATTATCCAAGGACTGAAAAAACATATAGTATAAAATTCCATGTCAAAGTCCAGATAAGTCAGTCAAAAGCAGACCAAACGGTCCCCACTTACATTTCTCTGGCGTTCCGACAGCTTCCTATGTCTCCAGATGGATACACAAACCGAAATGCCTACCTCTCTAAATACCCCCTCCTCAGCTGATTTGAATCTGGCGCTTTCAGAACGCCAACCACGTCACTTCCGGTTTCCTGAGGTCCCTGTTTGCCTCACTTCCGGTCTATGGACCGCACGTGTACCGCACTTCCGCCCAATGGAACGCAGCCGGACGTCACATCCGGTTCCACGATACTGCCGGCTGATAGTCTATTCTGGCCAGCAATAAGCCGCGCCTCCACCAGTAATTGGATCGCAAACAACAATGGTATCCGATCCCGTGGAACGCATCACCCTAAACACTCAGGTACAAAGTTCAAAAGAGATTCCATCTATGTTATCAATTGATGGAGGATTATCCGGTGATGAGATTAATATGATATATATCAATACTGCATATAATAAGTGTGTTGCAGTCTTTTTATGAACAGGTTAGATGGAATATGTGCTCAGCGTGCTCTCCCTGAACACGGATGAGCCTACTCGGTGAAGATATAAATCAGGATAAAGAGACTAGGATACCTTTAGTATCCTAATATTAAATTTTAAGCGTTATTCATCAAATATACGCTTAGTGGTGCCTTTTATCTTGGGCATGTACTGCAAGTGAAATATTGTGTAACATCCCTTTTTTTCTATCAAGCTATGGCTCTTACCGACCTCCCCCCCCCCTATATGCTCCATTATCCTCAATATATAATCAATTTAATGCCATCTGCGCTGATCCAGCTGAATATGAGTCACTCGTTTCTATAGGTTACTCCCTAATAACAATGTCGCTCTGTGGATATATTAGACTGCAACACACTTATTATATGCAGTATTGATATATATCATATTAATCTCATCACCGGATAATCATCCATCAATTGATAACATAGATGGAATCTCTTTTGAACTTTGTACCTGAGTGTTTAGGGTGATGCGTTCCACGGGATCGGATACCATTGTTGTTTGCGATCCAATTACTGGTGGAGGCGCGGCTTATTGCTGGCCAGAATAGACTATCAGCCGGCAGTATCGTGGAACCGGATGTGACGTCCGGCTGCGTTCCATTGGGCGGAAGTGCGGTACACGTGCGGTCCATAGACCGGAAGTGAGGCAAACAGGGACCTCAGGAAACCGGAAGTGACGTGGTTGGCGTTCTGAAAGCACCAGATTCAAATCAGCTGAGGAGGGGGTATTTAGAGAGGTAGGCATTTCGGTTTGTGTATCCATCTGGAGACATAGGAAGCTGTCGGAACGCCAGAGAAATGTAAGTGGGGACCGTTTGGTCTGCTTTTGACTGACTTATCTGGACTTTGACATGGAATTTTATACTATATGTTTTTTCAGTCCTTGGATAATATGGCCTCATCTAAATGGGCTTTTGACCAATTTGGCGGACCATGAATATAAGTAAGTGACCCCCTTTTGGGTTGAAATACCAGTAACCTTACAAGAGGGCCTATTTTGATATTTCTCTAACTTTTATTTACAGGTGGGATTTATCTAATGGTCCGTTTGGTCCCACATATACATCAGCATCTGCGTATCCGATCCTATGTCCTCCACATGTATCATGAGTATATCTTTTGACTATCTACTTATGTAACGGTTTACCCATGACTGTCTTCTGACCCCCTGATGAACCTAATAAGAGGGGAAACGCGTCGGGGTATTGTTGAGAAATAGCCTGGGAACATAGTGTCATCAAAATATTCCCTTCAGGCTTCTCATTATGGTGCTGTAGGATTTATCTTTTCCTCTGCACTTCTATATCAGTGTTTCATCTATGTGGGCTGTGATCTACACAGGCATCGTTTGGCTGTGACACAGTTAATGTCCGTTATTTATGCGGGACAGCCAGATATCGCTTATTGAGAGGAGGGTATACGTAGGGCAGTCAGTCCAGGAACGAGGACGGGGAGTCTCCACCATCAGGGGACGTCCCTGGGCTGAGCAGTGATTCAGGGTGAGAATGGGACAGGTTAGACATCTTCATACTCCCCTGTATACTGCCTTCTGTACACCATACCTCCATAACCAGATTGCTGGTTGGCTATCCCGTGTGAACTAAGACAAAGCCTGAAACTGTTGAAGAAAACGTTTATGCAAAGTAAAGCTGCTATTGAACTTCATCACAAGGTCTGGACTCAATTTATTTCATCATCCCCTTCATAAACAACCCCCCTTTCATTGCTTCGGGGCCAACACCTGGGGTCCAGCGTATTCAGGTAGGAGCACCGTGACACATGCATTAACATTAAGGGACATTTAGGACACCCTACACCACTCTGGCATGCCTACACCTGGGTACCATCTACTGTATCACTAAAAGGGGTCCTGTGCCCTTGTTGCTTCATTGCAACTGGCATCACGAAACAAGTACTAGTACTCTTAAAGGGCCCTGGGGAGGTGCTCGCTGCACATAAAATTTAACTGGATGAGAGGCCTTTGTCAGGATTTGGGGCAGTACTACTTCTTATGGAGAGCGGAAACACAGAAATGAAGTGGCAATTCTGGAGGAGCTGCTCAGCCCCTGACACTGTGGCGTGTCTTTTATTGGGGGAGCAGCCCGACCGCATGTGGACCGCAATAATCGACTAACCCCAGCAAAATATGCATACAATGGAGGATGTCGACGCGGTCCACATGCACCACAAGAAGCAAACTACACAGAATGTAGCAAATAAACATATGAAACACAGAGAGGAAATGCACCAAACAGAAATGCTACTGACTATACTGGGAAGTCATAAATGCAGGTATTAAAAGCTGAGACTTTCGCCAGTATGTTCCACATGCGGTCGGGCTGCTCCCCCAATAAAAGACACGCCACAGTGTCAGGGGCTGAGCGGCTTCTCCAGAATTGCCACTTCATTTCTGTGTTTCTGTCTTGTTAGATTTGAGTGTGTTCAAACACTCTGTTGCACCTGGTAACCTCCATCACATGGTCTGGCATAGGTGTGGCTCACAGCCTGGCCTCATTCACATTGTACTACCACAGTATTCATGCTGGGCCTTTGTGTGGAAGCTTGGCTGTGAGCTGAATTATATCACCCCCAGACCGTGTTCACACCATAGTTAGAGTAGCGGCTAGGACCCTTTGCCATGCTGAGTGACCGTGACGTGGTGCATTGATGGGCTCCGATATTTTCCTGACTGGAACATATTGGCGAAAGTCTCAGCTTTTAATACCTGCATTTATGACTTCCCAGTATAGTCAGTAGCATTTCTGTTTGGTGCATTTCCTCTCTGTGTTTCATATGTTTATTTGCTACATTCTGTGTAGTTTGCTTCTTGTGGTGCATGTGGACCGCGTCGACATCCTCCATTGTATGCATATTTTGCTGGGGTTAGTCGATTATTGCGGTCCACATGCGGTCGGGCTGCTCCCCCAATAAAAGACACGCCACAGTGTCAGGGGCTGAGCAGCTCCTCCAGAATTGCCACTTCATTTCTGTGTTTCTGTCTTGTTAGATTTGAGTGTGTTCAAACACTCTGTTGCACCTGGTAACCTCCATCACATGGTCTGGCATAGGTGTGGCTCACAGCCTGGCCTCATTCACATTGTACTACCACAGTATTCATGCTGGGCCTTTGTGTGGAAGCTTGGCTGTGAGCTGAATTATATCACCCCCAGACCGTGTTCACACCATAGTTAGAGTAGCGGCTAGGACCCTTTGCCATGCTGAGTGACCGTGACGTGGTGCATTGATGGGCTCCGATATTTTCCTGACTGGAACATATTGGCGAAAGTCTCAGCTTTTAATACCTGCATTTATGACTTCCCAGTATAGTCAGTAGCATTTCTGTTTGGTGCATTTCCTCTCTGTGTTTAATATTCTTATGGAGAGCACCTAGTAAACATAAGGAGTCTGTCACGAGGGTGTCAAGAGCCACGCCTGACTCCGTTATACCCGGGGTCAGGAAGTCGCAGCGGGTGGCTGCGCGCTCGATGTACAAAGACAGTGCTGTTTCGTAATGGTAGCTTTCTGGGTTTGCCTTGCAACCCTTTTTGGCTCACTCAGGGATCCGTAGCTTCTCCTCCTCAGCTGTTTCTTGTCCAGCAATCCCAACCTCCTTATATTCCCATCTCCCACTTCTCTGGTTGCCAGATATAGAGCTTCCTGCCTGGACTTCTATACTGACCCACTGGAGCTGTGTAGCTGTGTTCCCTGGTTGTTGTTGCAGAACATTACCCTCCGGATCCCTGTTGGGCCTTGGTGGTCTGTTGTTGTCGCCCACCTGGGATTATATGTTTGTCTGTATTGTCTGTCCTCTCCTTGGTGTTTTCCTCTTAGTGTCAGTGGTGCGGACTAGTGATCTCACCGCCCCGTTCACTACTCAGGGCTCATCCTAGGGAAAGCCAGGGTTTAGGCACGTGATCGGCGTACGGGTGAGGAACCCGTCTAGGGACGTCAGGGCAGTCAGGTGCCAGCCGCAAGGTGAGTCAGGGGCTCTCAGGGCAATCACCCTTAAACAGCTGTCTGCAGATAACGTCCTGGCTTAGCTTTTATTCTAAATTATGTCTGAAGTTCTATTTAAAAGGCCCAGCATTGCCTTATAGAATGGCTACCTTACATCTGGTGGCAGTAGAGACTCAGTTTCCTTTTTGGAGAAAGGGCGAATTTGCATACCTTTTTCCTAGAGGAGCATTGGCTGGCCTACAAGTCTCCTCGCACCTATTAGGCACTCTCCATAAGGAGAAATCGTACCCCCTGAATTATTTTGAGAATTAAGTACTAGATAATTTGTGTTTATGTACAAAAACGTTGTACTTACATTCATATCCTCCAGGTACAGGCTGGCAGACAGACCCAGAAGGACACTGAGTGAGCTGGCACCACATAAGGCCTTCACATGCCTTTCCTGATGTATTTGAAGAACATGAGCAATCATGGCCCTCTGTACCACTACAAATACTTCCATTCTGACAAAGTCTGGGCTAAGGCAACAAGAGATAGGTGGTTACAATAAGTATTCATGTCATGTATACACATTAGAGATTAGCACATTCATTTCTACAATGACTCTGAAAAATGATAATCACTCCAATTCGTTACAAATCTCAAACCTAGCTAAATGATTCTACAGTGACATGTTAGTTTGGAGGTGTTTTCAGGAACTAACTACTTACAGCCTGTCTTGGGGATTAAAGTTTGATCACTGGGGTCCAAATGGTATACATTGTTCCCAGATTTAAAGAGGAATTGTAAGCTCCTCTGACATGTCTATTTTAGTAAATAGAAATATCAAGGCTAATGTGAAAATCTAAAAAATACCTTTATTATATCACATAGATGGGTAAGGGTACAAGTGTGCCCATATAAAAATGTATTGCTTTATAGCTATAACAAATAGAAAAACTCCCACTACAGGAAAGATACCATATAGTATATAGATACATACAGTACAGACCAAAAGTTTGGACACACCTTCTCATTCAAAGAGTTTTCTTTATTTTCATGACTATGAAAATTGTAGATTCACACTCAAGGCATCAAAACTATGAATTAACACATGTGGAATTATATACAAAACAAACAAGTGTGAAACAACAGAAAATATGTCATATTCTAGGTTCTTCAAAATAGCCACCTTTTGCTTTGATTACTGCTTTGCACACTCTTGCCATTCTCTTGATGAGCTTCAAGAGGTAGTCCCCTGAAATGGTTTTCACTTCACAGGTGTGCCCTGTCAGGTTTAATAAGTGGGATTTTGTGCCTTATAAATGGGGTTGGGACCATCAGTGGCGTTGAGGAGAAGTCAGGTGGATACACAGCTGATAGTCCTACTGAATAGACTGTTAGAATTTGTATTATGGCAAGAAAAAAGCAGCTAAGTAAAGAAAAACGAGTGGCCATCATTACTTTAAGAAATGAAGGTCAGTCAGTCAGCCGAAAAATTGGGAAAACTTTGAAAGTAAGGGCTATTTGACCATGAAGGAGAGTGATGGGGTGCTGCGCCAGATGACCTGGCCTCTACAGTCACCGGACCTGAACCCAATCGAGATGGTTTGGGGTGAGTTGGACCGCAGAGTGAAGGCAAAAGGGCCAACAAGTGCTAAGCATCTCTGGGAACTCCTTCAAGACTGTGGGAAGACCATTTTAGGGGACTACCTCTTGAAGCTCATCAAGAGAATGCCAAGAGTGTGCAAAGCAGTAATCAAAGCAAAAGGTGGCTACTTTGAAGAACCTAGAATATGACATATTTTCAGTTGTTTCACACTTGTTTGTTATGTTTATAATTCCACATGTGTTAATTCATAGTTTTGATGCCTTCATAGTCATGAAAATAAAGAAAACTCTTTGAATGAGAAGGTGTGTCCAAACTTTTGGTCTGTACTGTATATATAATGGGGAGCTCGCGGGATGGTGAACTATCCCTGTATCGCCCTAGATATTCCTTAGCCCAGGGTTGCCCCCTGATGGTGGAGGTTTCCTGTCCCCGTACCTAAGACAGACTGATATACCCCTATTATAAGCCTACAAAAATAGGTAATATTAAAACAGTGGTATCAGAATAATAACAAAAAATATTGGAGCAATATGAGCTCCTAGATGTATAGATAAAGCTAATCAATCCACAAAATGGTATAATGACCCCGATGCGTTTCACCTTTAAATAAAGGTTCATCAGGGGCTAATACAGAAGTAAACATAAAACAAGGTAGGGAACAAGAGATAGATAAATAAACCGATGTCAAATGATAATACTTAGCTCCCGGACACATGAGTGGGACAAGATAGTCCCCACGAATCAAATGAGACAGCCTGAAGATAACGGCCTAGAAAGTAGATAAAAAGTATATTGACCATATAGCTAACACAAGATAAGTAAGATAATACAATGATCCAGGTTAGATTACTCACTATTACTGGGGAGCCCACACAAAATACGTCCGGTGGATGCAGAGCTATGCAGCTAATGGCTCAGACGCCAGCGCCTAAAACCCACATGGAACTTCCGGACGCTATGGAAGTTACTTCCGGTGTCGTGGAACGTACCTTGGAACGCATCAGGTGTATAATCTATTGGGTACCCTGTTCTATATTTTCTAATTATCTTCTTTACATCTTAACATCCATCTATGGCTCCCCTTTTCATGCACTGATGGTTTAAAACAACTCGTTTTCTTCTGGCATTTTTTCCGGCGCTTCTGTATGATAGATAGATGCGCTCCATGATGCGTCTCACGTGCAGGAAGTCACCTGATGCGTTCCAAGGTGCGTTCCAAGGTGCGTTCCACCGCACCGGAAGTAACTTCCATAGCGTCCGGAAGTTCCATGTGGGTTTTAAGTGCCGGCATCTGAGCCATTAGCTGCATAGCTCTGCATCGATCGGACGTATTTTGTGTGGGCTCCCCAGTAATAGTGAGTAATCTAACCTGGATCATTGTATTATCTTACTTATCTTGTGTTAGCTATATGGTCATTATACTTTTTATCTACTTTCTAGGCCGTTATCTTCAGGCTGTCTCATTTGATCTGTGGGGACTATCCTGTAACACTCATGTGTCCGGGAGCTAAGTATTATCATTTGACATCGGTTTATTTTTCTATCTCTTGATCCCTACCTTGTTTTATGTTTACTTCTGTATTAGCCCCCGATGAACCTTTATTTAAAGGTGAAACGCGTCGGGTTCATTATACCATTTTGTGGATTGATTAGCTTTAGCTATACATCTAGGAGCTCATATTGCTCCAATATTTTTGTGTGTTATTATTCTGATACCACTGTTTTAATATTACCTATTTTTGTAGGGTTATAATAGGGGTATATCAGTCTTAGGTACGGGGACAGGAAACCTCCACCATCAGGGGGCAACCCTGGGCTAAGGAATATCTAGAGCGATATAGGGATAGTTCACCATCCCCCGACCTCCCCATTATATATATATATATATGTATCTATATACTATATGGTATCTTTCCTGTAGTGGGAGTTTTTCTTTTTGTTGTAGCTATACAGCAATATGTTTTTATATGGGCACACTTGTACCCTTACTTATCTATGTGATATAATAAAGGTATTTTTTAGATTTTCACGTTAGCCTTGATATTTCTTACTTAATTTTCTACGTGATTCACCATCTATCTGGATGTATCCAAATTTTTTATTTTCTTTATATTTTAGTAAATACTTTTCATGAAATAACAATTTTGGTGCATATTTTCTTAGGACTTTATATTGTTGCGTTATTCTTCTTTGAAAATAATAAATAAATTCACAACTGGGTGTTGCAAGTTAGGGATGTGTTCCCACACAGTCTGACAATGTACAGTACAGTCGTGGCTAAAAGTTTTGAGAATTACCTAAATATTGGAAATTGGAAAAGTTGCTGCTTAAGTTTTTATAATAGCAATTTGCATATACTCCAGAATGTTATGAAGAGTGATCAGATGAATTGCATAGTCCTTCTTTGGCATAAAAATTAACTTAATCCCAAAAAAACCTTTCCACTGCATTTCATTGCTGTCATTAAAGGACCTGCTGAGATCATTTCAGTAATCGTCTTGTTAACTCAGGTGAGAATGTTGACGAGCACAAGGCTGGAGATCATTATGTCAGGCTGATTGGGTTAAAATGGCAGACTTGACATGTTAAAAGGAGGGTGATGCTTGAAATCATTGTTCTTCCATTGTTAACCATGGTGACCTACAAAGAAACGCGTGCAGCCATCATTGCGTTGCATAAAAATGGCTTCACAGGCAAGGATGTTGTGGCTACTAAGATTGCACCTCAATCAACAATTTATAGGATCATCAAGAACTTCAAAGAAAGAGGTTCAATTCTTGTTAAGAAGGCTTCAGGGCGTCCAAGAAAGTCCAGCAAGCGCCAGGATCGTCTCCTAAAGAGGATTCAGCTGTGGGATCGGAGTGCCACCAGTGCAGAGCTTGCTCAGGAATGGCAGCAGGCAGGTGTGAGCGCATCTGCACGCACACTGAGGCGAAGACTTTTGGAAGATGGCCTGGTGTCAAGAAGGGCAGCAAAGAAGCCACTTCTCTCCAAAAAAAACATCAGGGACAGATTGATCTTCTGTAGAAAGTATGGTGAATGGACTATTGAGGACTGGGGCAAAGTCATATTCTCCGATGAAGCCTCTTTCCGATTGTTTGGGGCATCTGGAAAAAGGCTTGTCCGGAGAAGAAAAGGTGAGCGCTACCATCAGTCCTGTGTCATGCCAACAGTAAAGCATCCTGAGACCATTCATGTATGGGGTTGCTTCTCATCCAAGGGTGTGGGCTCACTTACAATTTTGCCCAAAAACACAGCCATGAATAAAGAATGGTACCAAAACACCCTCCAACAGCAACTTCTTCCAACAATCCAACAACAGTTTGGTGAAGAACAATGCATTTTCCAGCACGATGGAGCACCGTGCCATAAGGCAAAAGTGATAACTGAGTGGCTCGGGGACCAAAACATTGACATTTTGGGTCCATGGCCTGGAAACTCCCCAGATCTTAATCCCATTGAGAACTTGTGGTCAATCCTCAAGAGGCGGGTGGACAAACAAAAACCCACTAATTCTGACATACTCCAAGAAGTGATTATGAAAGAATGGGTTGCTATCAGTCAGGAATTGGCCCAGAAGTTGATTGAGAGCATGCCCAGTCGAATTGCAGAGGTCCTGAAAAAGAAGGGCCAACACTGCAAATACTGACTCTTTGCATAAATGTCATGTAATTGTCGATAAAAGCCTTTGAAACGTATGAAGTGCGTGTAATTATATTTCACTACATCACAGAAACAACTGAAACAAAGATCTAAAATCAGTTTAGCATCAAACTTGGTGAAAACTAATATTTGTGTCATTCTCAAAACTTTTGGTAACGACTGTACATTCACTGCCCTAGGGCTCTATAACAAAATTTTGAATGATTATGATCCATGTGCTTCCCGACCTTGGACCCATTGACCCATCCGCAAATGGATGCAGCACAGACCTCATCTGTACTTTGCGGACCTGTATTGTGTGGATCAAAAAATACATATGGTGGTCTGCATGTGGCCTTATAAGAAAAGATGCCCCAGAATTGCTATTTCATGGGCAATGCACATATTTTCTAAATTAAACATCAGGAGAAGTGTCAGGTCCTCTTCATCATCAGTTGCACCAATATTCAAATCAAAATCATGCAATCTATCTTTGGAGTGTTCTTAATTTTTCCCCTCACCTTGCAGCCTATATCATTTAAGCAGCCTCTTGTTACATTGACCAAAGTTGAATTTCCTGAAATTTGTAAGTCCGAACTGGTGAAGAACTCCAGAGCTGTGCCATCAATCCTCAGATCTTGAATACAGCCTTTAAAATACCCTCCTCTCTTAATGGTCTCCAAATGATCAGCCAGTCCTCCAACATAAAGAAAACCTGCGTACTGTCCTCTTTTGATATCCAAAGATATAAAATCCAGTGGCAGCGATGAGGTAAACAGGTACAGCTTGTTTTGTGTTAATTTCATGGTAAGCAGATGAACCTGACCATCACTGATACTATGTTCCCCCTTAGACATGACACCATTTCCAGTTCTTGCTGTTAATTTACCAGATTCCAGGGACACTATAATGTCAAAGTGAGTAAAGTTTCCGATGGCAAACATAAACCCTGTATCATGCTTTGTTCTGACAAATGCAGATATGATCATGTCTTCACTGTGTTGAGTCGTTTGGAAAATGGCATATGATGATACATTTCCATATCCAAATCCAGCAGCTTCATACTCTTCAGGGAGAGAAAAATCATTGACATTAAATAATGGAAATCTCAGCAGTAATATGTAGTACACATCCTCATCCATGGAAGACACAGGTTTGTAATACATTTTTTTTGTGAAATATGCAGATAGACTAGCAGATCACATGTTCATGAATTTATATCAGGGGGTGTTCGTCACTTTGATGTCGATTTTATTAATGTTCATAAGGGACAATTTATTTTTCCTCCTTCTATGTATGGACAGCTGCTCCAATGTTCTGCAGAAGGTGTATAACCATCTAACAAAAAATATATATATATGTCTCCCTTTTTTTCATCTGGACAGATCCAGATGCAACTCAGTGTATTTATCTGAACTTCAGCTGTAGCTCAATAGTTACAAAAATCTCGCTAAAAAAGTCCATGTCTCAGAATGTCTGCACCTAAAATCTGTCTAAAAACTGGTGCAAATTGACACAATATTGGTGTGACTTAGAGCAACTAGGGTTTCTAATCTTTCTTCTGACTTACGCAAAAAAGAGGGTGGGGCTTAGCAGGAAAGGGTGGAGCCTCAAAAGAAAGGGGCAAGGCCTAAGATACACCATTTTGCTCCAAAATTCTGTCATAAAATTCTGTCTCAAAATAAGTCAATCATTAGTTGGTATAGAGTTACACAAAAGTGTCTATTCCAGCACCAAATTCATCATCTAGCCAGACACACTATGATAAATTTAGCCTGTCTAATCTTACATAATCTATGCTATGGGATTAGTAAACCCGGCCCTTGACCTTTCTGTGTGAATGCATGGAAATGTATACATTGGGATCCTGTTATTTAATAAAACACAATAGTATGGCAGTCAAAAATCAGTATTCTAAAAGAAATGATTGCCTTAAAGGGAACCTGTCATCGGGATTTTGGGTATAGAACTGAGGACATGGGTTGCTAGATGGCCGCTAGCACATCCGCAATACCCAGTCCCCATAGCTATGTGTGCTTTTATTGTGTAAAAAAAAACAATTTGATACATATGCAAATTACCCTGAGATGAGTCCTGTAGGTGAGATCAGTCAGGGACAGGACTCATCTCAGGTTAATTTGCATATGTAACAAATCTTTTTTTTGACACAATAAAAGCACACAGAGCTATGGGGACTGGGTATTGCGGATGTGCTAGCGGCGATCTAGCAGCCCATGTCCTCAGCAATATGCACAAAATCCCGGTGACAGGTTCCCTTTAAGAACTGTCTTCTGGTATAAGCTTTGACCAGAAGATCCACTTGTGTATGGAGGATCAGGAGGTAAGGCTTCAAACAGACATAAACCAGAACTCCAGGAGAGATATCACATCAACAGCTTTCACTCCATGAGTAGTTTGCAACAACCACCAGGGCCAGAGACGATACAATAGAGGCAAAAGCCTAAAGAACCATCCACTGTGTAGTAACCATGCAATGTTCCTGCAGCTCAGCTCCCATTAGTGTAACTTAAAGGGGTATTCCTATCTGGGACATTGATAGCATATCACTAGGATATCAATGTCAGATAGGTGCGAGTCCTGCATCTGGGACCCACTTATCACCAGGACAGGACCTCTGAAGTTAAGGCAGTGCAGCTGCTCATGAGCGACCCTCCATTCACAGCTATTGGAGTTCTGAAAATAGCTGAGCTAGGGCTCAGCTATTTCCGGTAATCCAATAGAGGTGAATGGAAAGCAAGCCACACATCCTATTGAAATCATCAATGTTCTAGATTGAAATACCCCTTTAAGCTCACTGCCAGAGAGATTAGGCAGACGAATATCAGGTGACCCTGAAGAGAAGACAGAAGCAGTGAAAACTGGTGGTCATGTGGTGCGTGCATGTGTATCTGTATATATGTATATATGTAAAGTTATGTGTCAGGCAGATATGTAAATGATTACAGGTGTGGTCTGATTAGACACTGAGGTATAAGATTGCTTCCCCTTCTCCCCTATAAAGAGGCTGTCAGAGGCTACTTTTGGGTAGTGTACCTCTTGGTGAGAGATTGTTGACTGCTAGACATGCCTCTACAAAGCACTCAAACGCATGTTGTACAGTTAACACACTTTGAGAGGGGGCACACCATTGGACTGAGAGAAGGAGAAAGGCTGTTTAAATAAATTGCCCACCATCTAGGCCTTCTGACCTAGCTGTTAGGAGCTTTGGGAGCTGTGGTTATGCGAGGGCACACACACATGCCAAAAAGGCTCTGTATGGCCAAGACAGACCACCAGTAAAGATCAACGGACAAGCATAAGCAGCTCCCACAGTTTTGTTGTCCACCATCAAGACACACCCCTGTCTCCCTGGACTATTTCTAGGCACTTAGCAGAAAGAAATTTGGTGTCACGGCACCCATTTTGTGTCCTGTCATTGACAGCCAGCCACTATCAACTTAATTTGCAGTGGTGTCGTGAATGAGAAACCTGGACTGCTACGAACTGAAATAATATAGTCTGTAACAATAAATACAGGTCTTGTGGTGAGCGCTTCAATCCTGGCCCCAACTGCTGGTGTGATGATCTGAGGAGCCATCACATATGACAGTCGGTCACCCCTAGTAGTGATATGAAGGACACTAACCACTTAGTGATATGTGCAGGACATCCTGTGGCCACATGTGGTGCCTCTCATGACAGGGCTTCCAACTGGTATTTTCCAACAGGATAAGGCTTGTCCACACACAACAAGGGTTTCCTAGGAATGTCTCCGCCAGATTGTAACACTTCCTTGGCCGCCCGGTCTCCAGATTAATCGAGCATTTTTGGGACCAGCTGGGAAGCCAGCTTCAGCAACCTGTGAGTGTGAATGATCTACAGGCCCAGCTGCAACATCTGTGAGCAAATGTGCTGCAGGATACCATACAGAACCTGTTTGCCTCCAAGTTCAGCTGTATCTCATCTTGTATCCAGGCTAGAGGCAGCCCAACAGGGTCAGAGTATAGTGGGACATGTCTCGTCAAACTAAAAGTGACAGGTGCCCCGCCCCTTTTTCACACCATAACCCCTCCCAGAAATGCCCTAGCCCCGCCCATATCCGCCCATTTCTCTCCCCTCGCGGCCCCAAACCACACCTAAATGCCTCCCACTTTGATATGATTTTCATATCATTTTATATGGTTTAATATAAATTTTATATCAAATGATAAGCTTTTTATATCACTTTATAAGTCCTTATCAAATGATAAGCTTTTATTAACAATTTATATCCCATTTATAAAATTTTGATCCAGTTTTATACCACTTTTATGTCATTTTGTGATTTGATATCACTTTGATATCATTTTGATATGCCTTTTATATATTGGCATGCCCGGACATGGCCAAAAGACGTATACTACACGGCCGGGCGTCTTTTAATTATAATAGCAGCGATAAAAAATCAAGGATGACAAAATTTCAATCATTTTAAAAAGTTTTATTAATTTAATTATAATGCTTTATAAGCCTTTCATATACAGCTTACAGTGTATGTATGTCTATGAAAAGTTAGTTCAATTTAACTCCATTGTGAGTGCCTGAGTGTAATTTAACTCCCACAACACTGGACGGCTGAGTCAACACACTGAATTTGAATTAAAAACCTGAAATGACTTACCTGAAACTCAAGGTCCAAATCAAACTTTTCATTTCCTACAACAGCGGTCCCCAACCGCCAGGCCGCGGCCCAGGACCGGGCCCTGGAAGATGGTTTGCCGGGCTGCGGCTATCAGGGCAGTCTTTAACGCTGTACTAATGAAGCTTTTCCATTATGGAAGCGCTTCATTAGTACATAAGGACCAGGAAGCGGTGAAGGATCTGTACTCATCTCTTCCTGGTCCACGGCTCGGCTATCGGCTGTGCAGGGCTGCGCACAGCGTGAGGTCGCTCTGTGACCTGACACTGTGCGCCGCTATACACAGCCAGCCGACAGCAGAATGAAGAGGATCGCGATGGTGACCAGGAGCAGGAGAGGTAAGTGTTTTTTTTAATTTTATTTGCACTTGGGGCTGATGGCTGACCTGGGGGACATATGGCTGACATGAGGGGCAGACATGGGGGGCTTATGGCGGACATTTGGGGGCTTATGGCTGACATATGGGGGCTTATGGCTGACATATGGGGGGCTTATGGCTGACATTGGGGCTGATAGATGGCTAAAGGTTTGGGGGTCGATCTGAGCCATTGGGGGTCTGATCTAAGGTCTGATTAACATTGGGGGTCTGATTGCTGGTCTGACCTGAGGTGTAATGAAAAATATTTTTTATTATTGTTCTCCTCTAAAACCTAGGGGCATCTTATAGGGCGAAAAATACGGCACAGTGCAGTAGAGACCAGTGCAGCAGAGACCATAGTCAGTTTATATAGTCATTATATAGTGTTATATATTTTAATATGCACCTTGTGTTTTGTTATGCGCGTGAATCAGTTAGCCCCGCCCACCCTTAAGCCCCGCCCCAGAACCAGAAATGATATCCAACTGCGATTAGACGGTGGCGAGACGTTTGACTCAGTTTTTTCAAATAGATATTCTAGAGATGATGCAACGGTCACGTACACACGCACACAGGGTGGAGGATAGTGACCACTGCCCTCCACCCTCATCCCTGGCCATGCCTACTTGCCTCACGAGTCCTGATGACAGGGGACCACTGGACGGCAGTCCCTAACTTAGGATACGTGCGGGGAGGACAGACAAGACAAATAACGGAACGTGAACGGACCGAGTCAATTCCTACAGAGCAACACAGTACCAAGGAATATCATAATTCGTATAAATGTTGTTTTTTGCGTTCAATAATACGGCTATATGCTACGCCGCCCAAATGACTTCGGGCACCACCGCTCCCTGACAATGATGACGACTAGTTTAAGTGAATTACCGGCTATGCACTCCGCGTTGCTCTGTAAAGCGTTAGCGATATTGTTCAAAAATGTTTTGGCTCTAAATTCAAACGTCTCGCCACAGTCTAAGCGCAGTTGGATATAATCACCCGGCTCAGCAGCCTGTAAAACTCTATCTAAGAAAGATTGTATAGCTGCGTGTATAGCATCAAGAGCGTCGACAAATGAACGAATTGCTTCGAGGTTAGCGAATCTAAAATGTTCTGTGTACATCGTATTGTTCAAATTCACTAAGTCGTGCTGTTGATGGAATATACGTTATAGATAAACGGTTCTAGCTTTGACGTATGGTTACAAACTCAACAACGGTAAAACTGTATTAAAGGTTAAGGGTTTAACGCTCAATGTCGCTAATGCCCGACTTGTTAATGGCGTCAGTATGTATGGCTATGTATCAGTTCAAATTTCTTCCCGAAAATACCATAGCGATAGTCCCTGCAGATATTTACCACAAGACCCAGAAACGATTCTCATAGCTTCGGGCATCTTACTGAGCTTCATCGGTATGAAATTCAACGAATCTATGAATCTAATTTTTAAATCAGTCAGGGTAACGCACATTAACCGTCCGCCTTGGTTTATAATGTCAATTTTACATTTTTCGTTGGTCAGCTCCTGTATAACAAAATAAACGTCGTAATGACCGGCATTATGTGCTATGAACGTGTAGCCGGAAAACTTTCCGTCGATTAAAAAAGCATACAAAATCGCGCGTACAGGATTTGCCGCTAAATTGCCAGGAATTAGGGCCGCATAATGTAGTTGCGTAAATGTAATTGGGTATATGTATGCCTGTTTCTTGCATGCACTCAAAGTCGTAAAAGATGTACTTGTCAGTCGCTTGTTTGGGGTTGTAAGGCTGCATGTAACAGACGTGATCGTCAAATTTACCAACCAGTCCGCCGCAGACGCTGCATTTTAGACCGCTACACTTGTGCTCAGTGCCCCAGTCTATATATCTGTAACAAAAAAAAACGCAAAAAGTTTTTTTCTTACAAAACGCGCTATCACTAAGTGATAGGTTTCTATGCGTTTCAAAGCTTGTCCCTGAACGACAAAGCACCATGCATATCGGGCACCGTACATTATCGTCCTGATCAACACAATCCGTCTGCTGACATGCTTTGCAAAACTGTATACAGCCGTGTTGTTGTTTATTGTTGTATACAGAGCAGCACTGGACGCAAAAATATTTGGCTCCGATAAAAGCTTTTAGATTTTTAATGCCGTAATAATGATTTTCATGATGCAGTATATAAACCGTCTTTTCTTTAGCGGTATTGCCTGTATGATAATAACGCCACTGGCACCTATTGTGATACAAAACTTTAATTGTTTATTGTTTAATTGTTATGTAAGATGCCCGAAGCTATGAGAATCGTTTCTGGGTCTTGTGGTAAATATTTGCAGGTACTATCGCTATGGTATTTTCGGGAAGAGATTTAATAGGACACGATTATGGCCGTGACTGAAAAAATTGACGCAATACTTTAAACAAGAAAAGAAATACAGAACAGTCACTAAATGTATCGACTTTAATTGATATGTTTAAATATTTTTCAAACTCAACAATTTCGCTAAAAGATACCAAATGCCCTTCGGGTATTTGTAAATCGCGATGCAGTTGTTGGGCTTTCGCTAAGACGTATAAATGTTGTTTTTTGCGTTCAATAATACGGCTATATGCTACGCCGCCCAAATGACTTTGGGCACCACCGCGACGCTCCCTGATAATGATGACGACTAGTTTAAGTGAATTACCGGCTATGCACTCCGCGTTGCTCTGTAAAGCGTTAGCGATATTGTTCAAAAATGTTTCGGCGCTAAATTCATCTCTAGAATATCTATTTGAAAAAACTGAGTCAAACGTCTCGACACCGTTTAAGCGCAGTTGGATATAATCACCCGGCTCAGCGGCCTGTAAAACTCTATCTAACAAAGATTGTATAGCTGCGTATATAGCATCAAGAGCGTCGACAAATGAACGAATGGCTTCGAGGTTAGCGAATCTAAAATGTTCTGTGTACATGGTACTGTTAAAATTCACTAAGTCGCGCTGTTGATGGAATATACGTTCTAGATAAACGATTCTAACGTTGACGTACGGTTACAAACTCAACAACGGTAAAACTGTATTAAAGGTTAAGGGTATAACGCTTAATGTCGCTAACACCCGACTTGTTAATTTTGACAGTTTAAAAGAGCTTGTACTGGACTACTCACGCAACTCCTATCCCGAGATGCAGAAAACAATAGGTATCGAGCAAAACTGAATTTTCAGAAACAGAAAACGTTTGACCGTAGAGACAAGACCGTTACGTAAAACGCAAAAGTGCGTCTACACAAAGAGACGTCTGACTGATGACTTTACAACGCTACCTTTCGGCTATTAAACATGGCGGCTCAATTTCAGCACCCTTTTTCATGTATTTTAGCAGGCCCCCTCAAATTCCGGAAAGAGTTTTTTTGTTAAACATTTGTTAATACAAGCAGATACGTTAATGTCGCACAAACCCGATAACATCATTTGGTTTTACGCTTGTTGGCAGAAATTGTATGATGAAATAACCCGTTTGTTTACAAATATCAGGGTTATCGAGGGAATACTGCAAAATTTTACAGACGCTGATCTATTCCTGCCGGACAAGGTAAATTTGGCAGTCGTTGATGTATTTGTATGTAACGCATTATAATGTTTTTATTTGTTTTATATAATTTTTTTTACTTTGAATGTATATAAAATGTGTTTGTACGCAACGTCTTGTAATGTTTTTATTAGTTTTACATAAACTCTTTTTAAATAAAATGTAGTCCGCTTTTTTTCTTTTTACAATAAATCCACTATCTTGATTCGTTAAAATTGCATAAACAGTTGGGTCGCATTGTTTGATAGACGCTGCTTAAAAACGTTGCTAAAATGACGGGTATTGCCGAGATATTGTGAAAACAGTACTACACGCCGAAAGCTGTCGGCTCTTATGGCGGCGTAGAGCCCTTATTCAGAGAAGTACGAAAATTTGTTCGCATATCTAACCACGAGAATCTTTTTCTGGGGAACACACCGCGAACAGTAATACTAACGTTTGTGGACAACAAGTCATTTTCAGGTCATTACCAAAGAAATCCTTTGTGCTTCAACCACTATAATGTAAATTATGCGGCCTTATTTTTGGACTTGGCAACAGATACGCGCAAAACCGTTTCAACCTAATTTCCAAGACGTATCAGAGGTTCGAGAATATATGTCGCTCGTGCATATTTCGGGAAAGCATAAGGCTGACAACGCTTTATCCGTGGACCGGTCTGAATTTTTAGAACGGCTATACATTGTTCGTTTTTGATTTATCATCGGATCAAGAGCCCGGCGGTCATTTCTCGCTAGTAAAAAGCGGAAATCTCAGAGCTGAAATTAGATTTGCTGAGCCGGTTGTAAACACTATTAACATGATTGTGTATTCAGTTCATGAAAACATTATTGAAATAAATAATAGAAGGGAAGTTTTATATGATTTTCAATAAAAATTAATAATTATGAAATTACCTGTGTTATTAAAACCAACTTTCACGCCCGTCGCATATTTAAAGGTGTATTTCCGTGCAATTTATTACCTAAAAATAAAATCATCGACCGCCCAGCGGCCTACATTGTAAATACGGACAATTCGTGTAAGCGGGGATGACACTGGATGTTAATTATATTACAGCCTGACGACGTATCTATATTTTTTGATAGTTATGGATTATCGCCGTCGAGTGAGCTATTTCCTGCTGAATTTATTAAATTTTTATACAAAAATTCGAAGACTATAAGGTATCAAAACAGACAAATCCAGGACGTCGCTAGTTCGGTCTGCGGCCATTACTGCATCTATATCTTACATTGTATAGCTAAAGGAATACCTTTAGAAAGTGTATTAAAAATGTTTACGGTGATTTTAGAAAAAATTATCGTGTTGTGCGCTCCTTTGTAGCGATTTGCATGAAACAATTATGTATACACTGTTGTAATTACACACAAACTTGTCGGTCCCTAAGTGGTTGTTAAAAATGTACCGTAAGTTGACGTGTTGTAAATAAAGAAAAATTTATAAAACTTTTTTAAATTATTTAAATTTTGTCATCCTTGATTTTTTATCGTTGCTATTATAATTAAAAGACGCCCGGCCATGTACACTGCGTGCAGAATTATTAGGCAAATGAGTATTTTGACCACATCATCTTTATGCATGTTGTCTTACTCCAAGCTGTATAGGCTCGAAAGCCTACTACCAATTAAGCATATTAGGTGATGTGCATCTCTGTAATGAGAAGGGGTGTGGTCTAATGACATCAACACCCTATATTAGGTGTGCATAATTATTAGGCAACTTCCTTTCCTTTGGCAAAATGGGTCAAAAGAAGGACTTGACAGGCTCAGAAAAGTCAAAAATAGTGAGATATCTTGCAGAGGGATGCAGCACTCTTAAAATTGCAAAGCTTCGAAGCGTGATCATCGAACAATCAAGCGTTTCATTCAAAATAGTCAACAGGGTCGCAAGAAGCGTGTGGAAAAACCAAGGCGCAAAATAACTGCCCATGATCTGAGAAAAGTCAAGCGTGCAGCTGCCAAGATGCCACTTGCCACCAGTTTGGCCATATTTCAGAGCTGCAACATCACTGGAGTGCCCAAAAGCACAAGGTGTGCAATACTCAGAGACATGGCCAAGGTAAGAAAGGCTGAAAGACGACCACCACTGAACAAGACACACGAGCTGAAACGTCAAGACTGGGCCAAGAAATATTTCAAGACTGATTTTTCTAAGGTTTTATGGACTGATGAAATGAGAGTGAGTCTTGATGGGCCAGATGGATGGGCCCGTGGCTGGATTGGTAAAGGGCAGAGAGCTCCAGTCCGACTCAGACGCCAGCAAGGTGGAGGTGGAGTACTGGTTTGGGCTGGTATCATCAAAGATGAGCTTGTGGGGCCTTTTCGGGTTGAGGATGGAGTCAAGCTCAACTCCCAGTCCTACTGCCAGTTTCTGGAAGACACCTTCTTCAAGCAGGGGTACAGGAAGAAGTCTGCATCCTTCAAGAAAAACATGATTTTCATGCAGGACAATGCTCCATCACACGCGTCCAAGTACTCCACAGCGTGGCTGGCAAGAAAGGGTATAAAAGAAGAAAATCTAATGACATGGCCTCCTTGTTCACCTGATCTGAACCCCATTGAGAACCTGTGGTCCATCATCAAATGTGAGATTTACAAGGAGGGAAAACAGTACACCTCTCTGAACAGTGTCTGGGAGGCTGTGGTTGCTGCTGCACGCAATGCTGATGGTGAACAGATAAAAACACTGACAGAATCCATGGATAGCAAGCTTTTGAGTGTCCTTGCAAAGAAAGGTGGCTATATTGGTCACTGATTTGTTTTTGTTTTGTTTTTGAATGTCAGAAATGTATATTTGTGAATGTTGAGATGTTATATTGGTTTCACTGGTAAAAATAAATAATTGAAATGGGTATATATTTGTTTTTTGTTAAGTTGCCTAATAATTATGCACAGTAATAGTCACCTGCACACACAGATATCCCCCTAAAATAGCTAAAACTAAAAACAAACTAAAAACTACTTCCAAAAATATTCAGCTTTGATATTAATGAGTTTTTTGGGTTCATTGAGAACATGGTTGTTGTTCAATAATAAAATTAATCCTCAAAAATACAACTTGCCTAATAATTCTGCACTCCCTGTAGTATACGTCTTTTGGACATACCCGGGCATGCCAATATATAAAAGTCCTATCAAAATGATATCAAAGTGATATTAAATCACAAAATGATATAAAAGTGGTATAAAACCGTATTAAAATGTTATAAATGGGATATAAAGTGTTAATAAAAGCTTATCATTTGATAAGGACTTATAGAGTGATATAAAAAGCTTATCATTTGATAAGAAATTTATATTAAACCATATAAAATTATATGAAAATCATATCAAAGTGGGAGGCATTTAGGCGTGGTTTGGGGCGGGGTTAGGGCGTTTATGGGAGGGGTTATGGTGTAAAAAGGGGCGGGGAGTTTGGCGAGACATGTCCCACTATACTACTAGGGTCCTAGAGCCTCCTGTCAGTTGTACAGTTTTCACCAATAAACTTATCCTTTTAGATTGTAGGAAAAGTGGCTATACGCCCCGCTATCATAAAAAAGGTGCTCAAATCCGTATGACTCACCCAGTCAAAAAAAAGGATTAATAGTATATGTAATGTGAGAGGACAGGCACTCTACATTTGGAAATCCAAAAATGGAATAAAAGCCTGATAGTATGTAGAAACATAGAAACATAGAATGTGTCAGCAGATAAGAACCATTTGGCCCATCTAGTCTGCCCAATATACTAAACACTATGAATAGTCCTTGGCCCTATCTTATATGAAGGATGGCCTTATGCCTATCCCATGCATGCTTAAACTCCTATCAATAGATGTACATTTACAGATGTAAATTTATTATAGAACTAAAAAGGCAAGCAAAAAAATAAAAAAGAATAAAGCATAAAACATTAAGCAAATCCTGCGATAAGGTGTAACAGATAGGTAAAAGAAGAAGAAAAAAAGACTAAAAAGACCGCAACAATGTATTACTCATAAAATAGGGTTATAAACCATATAATTGGGGTATGGCAATGTTTGGTTAAATATATATCACAAGAATGGCTGAAACTGATCGATATTAAGGTAGTATAGCAGCTGATAGACTACCTTATTATTGATCCACTTCATCAGTTGCAGCCAATTTACATCTATTGATATATACTATCAGGCGTTTATTCCATTTTTGGATTTCCGAATGTAGAATGCCTGTCCTTTCACATTACATATACTATTAAACTTATCCTTATGCTGTAATATTATAATCACTTACAGATATCATCATTACATTCCCATATAGAAAGTTTAATTTGATTCCAGTTATATATACGATAATGTCACCCAATGGATAATGTCACCCCCAGGGACAGAGTATAAAAAGAAAAAATGAAAAATTTTTATAAAATAGTATACATGAAATACCCTTGAAAAAAGCTTCCCTCCTGCCCCTATTACATTAACATAGATATGTAATAAATGAAATTTCTTAGTATACAATGAGAAACACAAATAAAACACTTCCACTAGGGTAAGACTATATGATTAAGCCTAAAAATTCTAATAAAGAGCAAAATTATGTGAATGCCAATTATAAAGAAACCTGCATTGGTCATGAAAAACAAACCACAAAAATAACCTTGATATCCAAAGAAATAAAAAAAAATTATAGCTGTTAACCTAACGTGTCCTACAAAAAGGCTAAAATGTGTTCAGTCCTGAATAACTTATTTTTGTGGATTAATATGTATTTATATACAATTATTTCATCCGATTTATAGTTTTATAAATGATCAGAAGCTGTGGTTACCTGTGGAGCAGTTGTTTCCTTTGTAAGGCCGATGGCAATCACAGTAGTAGTTGAGCCATAAGTTAACACATTTACCTCTGTTTCCACATGGGTGACTCTCACAATGATCATGTCTCTTGCAACCAAATTCACTGTTAGCTAATTTCCCATCTTCCTCTGTTATTACAATGGAGCCCACTGTAATGTCCCGTATGCAGCCGACAAACTGCGGCTTAATTTCAACTATACCAGTAATATTGGCTTCATGTTTCTTCAGTGCTGATGGTTCACCTCCAAAAAATATTTCCTGAAACTCAATATTTGGTGCCTCCCCTAGGCGAGACTGGTTCACACATGTAATTCCACCGGAGGTTTCAAGCAATTTGACATGAATATTGTCTTGGAAGATAATTTCAACTGTATGCCAAAGATCATCACTGACATTGTGAGGCAAATGTAAAAGAGTGCGCAACTGTCTATTGCTTTGTACAGATAAGAACAAGAAGCCATTTTGAAGATACAGCCTCAAGGCCGTTGCTTGGTCTCGAAGGTGTAAAATAGCAGCAGAAGTCTGCACAGAGCGGAATGTGAAAGACACATTGAAGGGTCCCTCTCGTTGAGGCTGTAATTTAAGAGGAAGGGTAGTTCCACCATTAAATGAGAATGTGGTCTGTGTCTCACAATAAGGGCCTGTAAATCCTGGCACACACAAGCAGGTATGGGAGTGTTTACTGTCTATTACATAAGGCATGCAGGAGCCACCATTTTGGCATCTGTTTTCATCACATCCAGTTAGCTCCTGCATACAGTCTGGGCCTCCATAGTAATGTCCATCCAAGATGTATTTAGGACAGTGACAAACATAGCTACCATGAAGATTCTCACAAGTGCCTCCATTCTGACAGGGATTTGACTCGCACTCATTGATGTCTTGCTCACAGTGGACACCTAAGAGACAAAAAAAAGTCACCTGTCTTCTACATTGTCCTCGCTCAATGACTAATCTATTCCTATATTAATTAGTAGCAAATGAGATGAGAATAAGATATAATTGTGGTAGATTTGTCATTATCTGGCTAGACAAGTCTAACTTAAACATCAGTTGCTAAAATGATTGGATAATAGCCCGACCCTCCAGATGAAGGAGACCTTACCCAAATGTATGAGGATAGATGAGACAGACATCCATATTACTGAATTGAGCATTCTCAGAACTGTCCCTTGTACTGATCATTAGCAGCGTTTATGTGCATCTTGATGACTGGATTCAGTCACTGGATTACCCTTTAGTACAGACTGTCTTTTCAATCACTTAAAACCAGCTTAGTCTAATTCTTCTTATTAGCGTTTATGCAATGAGTAGAGTAAGAAAGCTCTCTGGGGGTCTAGTGCTCACCTCAGAAGCCAATATTACCCCAATAAAGAATATCAGGAGTTTCTAAGCCTAAGTTTAGAGCTATATGAGAACATGAAGAGGATATTCATTACCAGAGGATAAGTAATTTTTCAGTAGAAAGTCCTTGTACACACCAGCCTGTGTACACATACCACAGGAGGAAAGTATAAGAAGTCCACCACCAATGAATAACATTTTCAGTGCTATATTTCTATAGAAAATTGTGGTCGGCAGGTAAATCTTACGATTTTCAAGAAAAAACAGTCCTTTTTCATAGCTATCAAGGTCTGACTGCTCAAAACACATAAGATGTACTTGCTGACTGCATCCTGTTTGAGGTGGGTCAAGTGACCACCACAGCCAGTGAATGGCTGCAGCAGTGACACGTCATTCATGTATCATGAGACCCACTGACGTGCCACATGGGTGACATGTCACTGCTGCAGCCAAGGAGAGCCAAGAAGCCAGAATCCAACGGCAGGGATCAGGTAAATATGGTCACCACGCTGGGTGGTCTAAAAAAGCACACCAAGGGTGAACAACTCCTTTAAAAGCAGTCTCCTACTGTCTATTTAATTGTAGTTAAGAGATACTTAATGGGGTATTCTATGATGACCTATTAGAGAATATGGGGTCAATATACTGTTCTTGCACAGGGGCACTCCGATTTCTGTGTCTATCCCTGCTGCCATGTGCAGTATATCTAGCAGGCAGATGAGGGAGATATGAAACATATGCTAATATGATGTCTGCAAATATACACATACTGTATAAGGCCATCAGGAACTTTGTACTAGCAGATTAAGGGCGAGATTTATTGAGCTTCTATGCCAATTTTCTGGTGAAGAAAAGTCACGAATTGTGGTGTAAGCCCTGGTTTCCACCAAAATTTGGCACTCTTTCCCCCACTCTCATCACATTTAAAAAAAATATCCTGCCCACTGCCCACTACATTTAACAACATATGTACCAGAAAACTGTCCCACATTACACCTGAAATCAGTCCAGTTGTAATGCATAGAAGGCCCAAGATGTTCCCGATTATTAAGAGCCATGCATCTGTTAACAATTGTGGCATCTCTCATACCAGCTCAAGACAGATTTAGACCGGTGTACAAAATGCAGGTCTAACTACATCTCTCAAAAGGGTCTGTATCTGCAACCTGTCAAAAGGTACAGGCACTCTTAGTGGAAATTCTGCTGCTGACTTGTTGCGGATTTTGCTGCTGATTTGCCCCAGACTTCACTCTCTGCATTACAGAGGAAGAAATCCACAGTGATCCTAATAAGTACAAATATGAAGAAAGAGGCACAAATCCATAAAATCCAAGGGGCACATTTATTAAGACTGGCATTTTAGACGCCGGTCTTAATAAAGGCCAATAGCTGGCAGTGGATTGCCAAAATTATGTGGAGGCGCAGGCCTCTACACTCGTGGCCAAAAGTTTTGAGAATTACATAAATATTGGAAATTGGAAAACTTGCTGCTTAAGTTTTTATAATAGCAATTTGCATATACTCCAGAATGTTATGAAGAGTGATCAGGTGAATTGCATAGTCCTTCTTTGGCATGAAAATTAACTTAATCCCAAAAAAAACTTTCCACTGCATTTCATTGCTGTCATTAAAGGACCTGCTGAGATCATTTCAGTAATCGTCTTGTTAACTCAGGTGAGAATGTTGACGAGCACAAGGCTGGAGATCATTATGTCAGGCTGATTGGGTTAAAATGGCAGACTTGACATGTTAAAAGGAGGGTGATGCTTGAAATCATTGTTCTTCCATTGTTAACCATGGTGACCTGCAAAGAAACGCGTGCAGCCACCATTGCGTTGCATAAAAATGGATTCACAGGCAAGGATAGTGTGGCTACTAAGATTGCACCTCAATCAACATTTTATAGGATCATCAAGAACTTCAAGGAAAGAGGTTCAATTCTTATTAAGAAGGCTTCAGGGCGTCCAAGAAAGTCCAGCAAGCGCCAGGATCGTCTCCTAAAGAGGATTCAGCTGCGGGATCGGAGTGCCACCAGTGCAGAGCTTGCTCAGGAATGGCAGCAGGCAGGTGTGAGCGCATCTGCACGCACAGTGAGGCGAAGACTTTTGGAAGATGGCCTGGTGTCAAGAAGGGCAGCAAAGAAGCCACTTCTCTCCAAAAAAAACATCAGGGACAGATTGATCTTCTGCAGAAAGTATGGTGAATGGACTGCTGAAGACTGGGGCAAAGTCATATTCTCTGATGAAGCCTCTTTCCGATTGTTTGGGGCATCTGGAAAAAGGCTTGTCTGGAGAAGAAAAGGTGAGCGCTACCATCAGTCCTGTGTCATGCAAACAGTAAAGCATCCTGAGACCATTCATTCAATTTTGCCCAAAAACACAGCCATGAATAAAGAATGGTACCAAAACACCCTCCAACAGCAACTTCTTCCAACAATCCAACAACAGTTTGGTGAAGAACAATGCATTTTCCAGCACGATGGAGCACCGTGCCATAAGGCAAAAGTGATAACTAAGTGGCTCGGGGACCAAAACGTTGACATTTTGGGTCCATGGCCTGGAAACTCCCCAGATCTTAATCCCATTGAGAACTTGTGGTCAATCCTCAAGAGGCGGGTGGACAAACAAAAACCCACTAATTCTGACAAACTCCAAGAAGTGATTATGAAAGAATGGGTTGCTATCAGTCAGGAATTGGCCCAGAAGTTGATTGAGAGCATGCTCAGTCGAATTGCAGAGGTCCTGAAAAAGAAGGGCCAACACTGCAAATACTGACTCTTTGCATAAATGTCATGTAATTGTCGATAAAAGCCTTTGAAACGTTTGAAGTGCGTGTAATTATATTTCACTACATCACAGAAACAACTGAAACAAAGATCTAAAAGCAGTTTAGCAGCAAACTTTGTGAAAACTAATATTTTTGTCATTCTCAAAACTTTTGGCCACGACTGTACATAACTTTGGCCCATCCAGCGCCAATTCTAAATGTAAGACAGCTTCCTTGCTGTCTTACATTTACACCATTTTCTGTATCTAAACTGGCGTAGACAATGATGAATAAGAAGGGTTCTGCCGGCCCATCCCCTTCCCTGCCCACTTCTTTAGACCTCGTGTGAGCTGGAAAGAAGTTGCCAATTCAGCTGCACCATGACATGCGACAGAATCTGTGCCAGATATATGTATATCTGGTCATAAATGACCCCCCAAGTCTTTATTGTGATTCCATTTGAAACTCAGGCAGCAAATCCATAAAATCAGTATCTCCTCATCCGGCTTACACATTCTATATTTATTTGTTCCTTCTTATAGCATGTTGTCACATTATACTGCATTTTCTTTTAAAACCAAAGCGGACCAGTGGCATTCCACTGTGGGGCGTACAGTCAAATTAGATTTACATAATGAAGCCATCTGTATGACCATAGAAGGAAATCCATATGAAGATAACACATATGTTGCAATCACATTTATACAATGTTGCATAATGTTATAAAACTGGTGTAAAGTAGAACTGTCTTTGGCTACTTTCACACTAGCGTTTTTTGCGGATCCATCATGGATCTGCAAAAACGCTTCCGTTACCATAATACAACCGCATGCATCAGTCATGAACGGATCGGGTTGTATTATGTCTTCTATAGCCATGACGGATCCATCATGAACACCATTGAAAGTCAATGGGGGACGGATCCGTTTTCTATTATGTCAGAGAAAATGGATCCATTCCCAATGACTTACATTGTGTGCCAGGACGCAGAGCCGGCGTTAGGGGGGGGGGGAGGACTGGGCAATTGCCCAGGGCCCCCATTGTCCAAGGGGCCCCCTGCTTCAGTGTTGCTGTTCAGCTGAACGTCTGAGGAAGCAAACGGGTGGACAGCTGCACTTTACAATGCAGTGTACGGTCTCCTCCCTCACATGTAAGAGAAATCATTATCATAGTGCTGACAGGACCTGCCATAATGTCAGATGCAGGAGGTGGAGCTCAGCAGAGAAGAGGGGATGAAGGACCTGCGATGACCTCACCATCATGTGACCAGAACAGGAGGCGGAGCTCAGCAGTGCAGTAATGTAATGAAGAAGAAGACCGGCCATGCATGTGAAGCAGTATGGATTCAATGTAAGTGCAAGGAAAATGCTGGGAGTTGTAGTCCTCTTCTCTTATACCTTCTGTTATGTAATATCAGAGTACATTACAAGAGAAGGTATGAGGAGAGGACTACAACTCCCAGCATGTCCAGCTTGTTATGTAATATCAGAGTACATTACAAGAGGAGGTATAAGAGGAGAGGACTACAACTCTCAGCATGTCCAGGCCATTATTATATAATATCAGGGTACATTACAACACCCTGGATATGCTGGGAGTTTTATACCTTCTCTTATAATGTACTCTGATATTACATAATAACTGCTTGGACATGCTGGGAGTTGTAGTCTTCTCTTATACCTCCTCTTGTAATGTACTCTGATATTACATAATAACCGCTTGGATATGCTGGGAGTTATAGTCCAATCCTCTTATACGTCCCCCTGTAATGTGCTCTGATATTAAATAATAATGTCTTAGACATGTTGGGAGTTATAGTCCTCTCCTGTTATACCTCCTGCAGTGGTGTGCTCTGAATTAGGGTCGGGATGATGGATAGGGGAGGGTAGTCATCCGCCTAGGGTGCCACTTCGCCCCATAAAGGAGGGAACACTCATGGCGGTCCAACTTCACAAGCCTCAGGCCGCTAGGCCTCAAGCCTGTGAGGCATTAGAACAGAGCAAGAAGCCGCAATGACATCACTGCAACCTCCTGCTCTGGGTTTCGCATGATGACGTCATCACGTGAGACCCGGAGCAGGAATGGTGATGTCATTGGGACCGCACACATCAGGATGCAGCAACACATGCTACAGATAAAACTGTGGTATCGCAGACAGTGGCGGGGGGACGTGAAGGAGGCAGTTTTTTTTTCTTTTACTAAATGTCCACACTGCTGGGGGGACCAAGGATGGGGGAAAAGGAGATCATTATATATACTTGGCACTACTGGGGAGGAATGGAGGAGCATTATATATATACTGCCACTACGGTGGAACATTATATATACATATATTGGCACTATGAGGGGAAGCATTATATATTGGAACTAGTGGGGGGGCACTACTGGGAGATATTAGAGCCACTGGGAGCATTTTGGTTATATTATTACTACTAGGGTACTGTAGGGGCGTTATTATTATTTGACGCAATATGGAGGGCATTGCTACTAATGGGGGCTATCTTGGGGAGTATTATCACTATTGGGGGCACCATTACTAATGAGGGCAGTCTGGGTGTATAGTAGGGATGGGCGATATAAATGATATACCGTATAAACTATATAAATTCGGGCAACGATATAGATTTTTTATATATCGCCATATAGCTATAGATGACCACGGAGCGGTAGTGAACTGAAGAAGCTTCTCATTAAACGCTCTGTGGCCTCCCGAGTCGGCACCGCGCTGCACTGGCCAGGGCCTTGCGCGCACACATAGTCAGCGCGCAGGCAGACACTGTGTGTGACGTCAGGTCCCTCCCAGTGCATGCTGAGAATAAGAACGCCGTCCGTCTCCTGCGGACTCCATCAGCCAGCCGCGCACCCTGCAGGAAAAGTAAGTATATTAGCAGGGGCCCGAATCTACCGGGGAGTGGAGGTGGGGTGGTGGATAGCTATGGCATGGGGCTGATGGCGCTGGCTGGGGGACATGGATGATTGCAAATAGCAATGGCAGCATGGGGCTGATGGTGCTGGCTGGAAGACATAATGGCTGGAGGACATAATGATGGTGGCAATGGCATGAGGCTGATGGCGCTGGCTGGGGGACATGGATAATTGCAAATGGCAATGGCATGGGGCTGATAGCACTGGCTGGGGGACATGGATAATGGCAATGACATGGGCCTGATGGTGCTGGCTGGGGGACATGGATTTGTATACATACAGAAGAAAATAATATATTGCGATATATCGTTATATCGCACATGCTTCAAATTATAGATTTTAGGCCATATCGCCCAGCCCTAGTGTATACTATAGTGTTTGTGGACATGGGGGGAAGCACAACAGGCACAGTATTGGGGGTAGCTTCAAGAGGTTCTCAGTTTTTTTCATATTGATGACCTATCCTTAGGATAGTCCAAATCAACAGCTCGGGTTCCTGTTACGGCTGCATGGGAAAAAAGGGAGGGATCCCCACACGAAATCCAATTTAAGAAATTCCCAGCTGCCTTATTAGCTTGCTTACTTCAATCTTTATTTGTTAAACAACAAAAGTCCTCAAACGGGACGCGTTTCGGCACATGTGGCTGAGGAAGGCCGATCAGCTGTTTGAGAAGACTGCGTGCAGCAGCAGTGAACAACACGTGCCATCTCCTCAAACAGCTGATCGGTGGGGGTGTCGGACGTCGGACTGTGTTTTTAGGACATTATTACAAGATGTTGGCCCCCCACATTTTGTCTAAAACCGGCCCTGCCAGGACGTATCCATCTTGCTCCACACCACATCGCGGACAGAAAAATGCTTCTTGCAGCGTTATTCTGTCTGTGATGGGAGCGCAACCAAACGTAACGGAATGCATTTTGGTGAATTCCGTTTTGTTCAGTTCAGTTTTGTCCCCATTGACGATGAATTTCTTCCACTATTGAGATCCTAAGACGGATCCCCAAAGCAAAATTGAAAACGCTAATATGAAAGAAGTCTTAGTTGCTCATAGCAACCAATCAGATTCCACCTTTTATTTTCCAAAGGAGCTGTGAAAAATGAAAGGTGGAATCTGATTGATTGCTATGGGCAACTAAGCCAGTTCTAATTTACACCAGTTTGACGTGGGCCTCTCCATAACTTTGGCGCATCTAGCGCCAGTCTAAATGTAAGCCATCTTCCTTGCTGTCTTACATTTAGACCATTTTCTACTCCTAATACAGACGGGCCTGCCCCTTCCCCACCAACGCCACACCCACAATTATAAACGTGCCGTGAGAGGGGCGGAGTCATAGATAGTGGTGCAACTAACTATTGCAGCGCCAACTGCGCCTGAAATATGCATAATTTAGGCGTATTTCAGTATAGTAAATGACCCCTTAAGATTTAGCTTTCACAGACAGACTTTCCCTGTGTGCTGGCAGGCAGTGTGATGTCTGCAAGTCTGCCATTAAAACAAAATCATTTGTATCCTCTGGTGGCTACTTAAAGGGCAGTATTAAGACATTCATTGATTGTGACACCCAGTATGTGATCTACTGTTCTAGTTGTAACATCACCTCTAGGAAAATTAAAACTTGCACAGCAGAGCATATAGGCTACACTGAAAAGAGTATGGTTAACTCCTTGGGTGCCACCACCCATGGCAGAGGCATGCAGGTAGTCCTAATAGTTTTATTTTCTTTGGCATTGATCAAGTACTATAAAACTATACAGGTATACATGCCAAATTGGAGGAATGTGATTGCTACATACAGTTGAAACCAGATCCATACACCATATAAAAAGACACATGTCCATGTTTTTCTCAGTATCTGACATGAAATCAGAATAAACCTTTCCTGTTTTTGGTCAATTAGGATTACCACAAATATTATTATTTGCAAAATGCCAGAATAATGAGAGAGAGAATGTTTTAAGGCATTTTTATAACTTACATTTCATTAACATTTGGTACCAGGGGCGTAGCTATAAATGCGTGGGCCCCATAGCAAAAAAAATTTATGCCCCCCCCCCCCCCCCCCCATAACAGTGTCCCTGACAGTGACTGACCCCCAACAGGGGGTGGAGGCTGGCAACTATTGTAAGACGGACCCCGCGTTCCTTATGTAAGTGAGCTTAAAGGGAACCTGTCACCAAAAAAATCACTTATTAAGCTGTTAATAGTACCTTATAGTGCTGCATAGTAGTTTCCTAATGCACTTTTTCTTCATTTAGCCTCCTTGAGAAATCGATGTTTTATTCAGCCGCTGCCCCGTGCTTCAAGTCAGGTTTGAAGTCAAGGGGGCAGCGGCCTAGGCGTCTCCAATCCTGCTCTCCCCGCCGCCTTTATTGACACGCCGGATCTCAGTGCCGGGACCGCGCTCCCAGCCCGCATGCGCAGTAAAGGGCTGCTGTAGCGCGATCCCGGCTCCGGCTCGTACACTCAGCCGGCTTCAGTTTCGCTACTGCGCATGCGCCCGCCAGCCTTACATACTAGCGCAGTTACAGAAGATGCCGGGCGCATGCGCAGTAGCAAAACTGAAGCCGGCTGAGTGTACGAGCCGGAGCCGGGATCGCGCTACAGGCTACAGCAGCCCTTTACTGCGCATGCGGGCTGGGAGCGCGGTCCCGGCACTGAGATCCAGCGTGTCAATAAAGGCGGCGGGGAGAGCAGGATTGGAGACGCCTAGGCCGCTGCCCCCTTGACTTCAAACCTGACTTGAAGCACGGGGCAGCGGCTGAATAAAACATTGATTTCTCAAGGAGGCTAAATGAAGAAAAAGTGCATTAGGAAACTACTATGCAGCACTATAAGGTACTACATACTAGTACATACTTTGCACAAGTTTATTATTTACAACTTAAAGGGAACCTGTCACCAAAAAATACTATTAACAGCTTAATAAGCGATTTTTTTGGTGACAGGTTCCCTTTAAGTTGTAAATAATAAACTTGTGCAAAGTATGTACTAGTATGTATACTACTATCTAATAATCCTTATCTATCACTTGACACTTCACTAACTTACTGGGGACAGTCAGGACTCCTCTCCACTCCAGACTTTTTCTTTTTACTGTGGCAGACTGCTGGCAGTGCACAAAAGATCAGAATCCATTCACTTCTGGCCTACTGGGCATGGGCAGTTAGGCACACTGGGCGCGGGGGGGCGGGCAGGCAGGCTCCCGCTCTTCACATTCAAAATAGGCAGCCGGCGGCAGCATAACGTGACGTCACTCACTCCGTCACGCCGCACGCGCATGGCTGGCAGTGCAGGAGGCGGAGCACAGGGGTGTGATTAGGGTGTGCCCAGGCACACCTCGTGCACACGCCTATGGGTACGCCCCCGTTCCGGCCCCCTCCACCGCCTACCCCATCTTCTGCCCCGGGCCCGCCTGCTCCAGTCCTGAGTCCTGACTTGGCGCGGCTTCCCCCCAGCCAGGCCGGAGTCGCGGACCGCCCACGCACCACCCACTACACTGGGCGGGCGGTCGGGCCTGGCTGCCAGTGCCTGTGTGTGTTAATAAAAAAAAAAATGAATGCGGTCCGGACGGGCCCCCAGTGGCGTAGGGCCCCATAGCCACTGCTATGGTTGCTATGGCGATCCCTACGCCACTGTTTGGTACCATTGCCCTTAAACTGTATGACTTGGGTCAAACGGTCCACAAGCTTCTCACAATAGTTGGTCGGAATTTCTCCTGACAAAACTGGTGTAACTGAGCCATGTTTGTTGGTCGCCTTGCTCGCACCTGCCTTTTTAGCTCTGCCCATTAATTTTCAATAGGATTGAGATCAGGGCTTTGTGATGGCCACTCCAAAACATTGACTTTGTTATCCTTAAGCCACTTTGTAACCAGTTTGGCAGTATGCTTCGGGTCATTGTCCATTTGGAAGACCCATTTCTGCCCATGCTTTAACTTCCTGGCTGATGTCTTGAGATGTTGCTTCAGTATTTCCACATAATCTTCTTTCCTCATGATGCCATCTATTTTGTGAAGTGCACCAGTCCCTCCTGCAGCAAAACAGCCCCACAACATGATGCTGCCACCCCCGTGTTTCACGGTTGGGATGGTGTTCTTAGGCTTCCAAGCTTCTCCCTTTTTCCTCCAAACATAACGATGGTCATTATGGCCAAAAAGTTCAATTTTAGTTTTGTCAGACCACAGGACATGTCTCCAAAAATGTAGATCTTTGTTCCCGTGTGCATTTGCAAACATTAATCTGACTTTTTTATATTTCTTTTGGAGTAATGGCTTCTTCCTGGCAGTGTGGCCTTTCAGCCCATGTTGGTACAGTTCTCGTTTCACTGTGGATATTGACACAATCTTACAAGCTTCCGCCATCATCTCCACAAGGTCTTTTGCTTTTGTTCTTGAGTTGATATGCACGTCGGACCAAAGCACGTTTATCTCTGGGACACAGAACCCGTCTCCTTCCTGAGCGGTATGATGGCTGTATATTCCCATATTGTTTGTACTTGCGTATAATTGTTTGTACAGATGAACAAGGCACCTTCAGGTATCTTGAAATAGCACCCAAGGTTGAGCCAGACTTGGGCAAGTCGACAATTCTCTTTCTAATATCTTGGCTGATTTCTTTAGACTTTAGACTTTCCCATGGTGCTACACAAAGAAGCAGTGTGTTTCTTATTCTGATTTCATGTCAGATATTGAGAAAAACATGCATATGTGTCTTTTTATATAGTGTATGTAAACCACTAATCAGCTGTTGCTCTAATACCCAGTGTCAGCCTGTGCTCCTATACATCTGAGTTGTTTTTTTTGTACGTTAAGCCACATTAAGCTCCCCAAAACACAAGCTTAATGTCACTCATTTGCCTTGTGGGTGCCAAAATCCATGAAACTTCCAGGATATGTTTGGGAAACTGAGATCTTAGGTTGTGCAAAGTTTCAAGGCAATTGATTGAGGCATGTGGACATAGTTAGAGATGAGCGAATCGAATCCCACGAAGTGGAATTTGATCCGAATTTCAGGATAAATTCGATTTGCCTAGATGCCGAATTTCCTCGTGCTTCGTGTCAGCAAATCGATTTAACCTGAAATAGTATAAAAAACGTAAAAATTTCTCCGTGATGATGTAATCTCGCATCGCACAGAATTTCGGCCGAGATCTTCAAGCAAGATGGCGGCTGGCCCGTCGCGATTAACGACGCTAACGATGCTACTTACAAAAAAATGTGCTTCGTGACGAATCAAATTTCTTTCAGAAATTCGGCAAATCAGCCGAATCGAACTTTTAAGAAATTCGCTCATCTCTAGACATAGTGATTAGGGATGAGAGGATTTCATATTTTAAAGTTCATGTGCGGGTTCGTGTTGTGGCATTTACTGAATTGTGTTATGGATTTCATTACCACGTACCATAGCACAATTCCACAACGGAATGCATAACGGAATGCCTTTAGAGGTATTCCGTTACTCATTCCATCATAATAGAAGTCTATGGCTTGCATAACGGATCCGTCCGGTTTTCATTATGCTGGAGTGCTCTCCTGCTTAACGTAAACCGGACGGATCCCTTATGCAGGCCATAGACTTCTATTATGACGGAATGAATAACGGAATGCCTCTAAAGGCATTCCGTTATGCATTCCATTGTGGAACTGCGTTATTGTCCGTGGTAACGGAATCCATAACGCAATTCAGTAAATACCACAACACGAACTTCAAAATATGAAATTCGCTCATCCCTAATAGTGATGTTATGAGTTGCTGCCTATGTTTTACAGGGTGACCCACCAAAAAGTAGCCCGCCTCCAGTGATAGTATGAGAAGATGAACGAGCAAGTTGATTGTTTTTTTTTTTATTACCCACAAGTCACAGTAGATGCTGAAAGCGGTCCCCATTCACATCTCTGCATCTTTGGGCACATAGGATTATGTTGGCTGATACTGCTTGTGATGATGCGGATGGTGTGTTTGATGTTCTCCTTGAGTTCATCCAGGGTATGAGGTTTATTAGTGTACACCTTCTGTTTTTAAATTTCCCCACAGATAATCGTATGTAGATAAGTCTGGGGAATGTGGTGGCCATAGCCCCTTGCTCACAGTTCGCTCCTCCATAAACAGTTTATGAGTGAGTTCTGTGAGGCGTTTCCCGTTCCCCTATCTTGCTGGAAAAAGCAGGAAATTTTTTCTTCTGGTGTTAGTTGGTGGTAAAACTGTTCAAAGATTTCCAGGTAAATTGCAGTTTTCACAGTTGATTTGAAGAAAATTGGGTCCACAATGCACACCAAATGCCAATTTTCTGGTTCTGATGGTGTTTCGTGAGTCAGATTGGGATTTTCAGTGGAATAGTATCTCGTACTCTTGGAATTTACATGACCTGATAAATAAAACCAAGCTTCATCCGTCATGAAGTACAGCAATGGGTCCAGATGTCTGTCAGCAATCATAGTCATCAACCAATACATTAATTTAAGCGTTTAGCTTTGTCAGACTCTTTCAGTTCTTGCACACAAGTTATTCGGTACGGTTTCAGGTTCGAGTTGATTTTTTGGGCTACTTGCAATCCGCTGCTGAATTTCATGCACAATTTCAGCCGTCCTGATCAATGGAGTTCTCGGTTTCTTCAGGTTTGTGACAGACAATTTTATGCCATTTCCGAACCAGACTCTGAATACAACGTTTAGCTGGTGGTTTTCTTCCTGGGTACTTGTCGGCAAAGGGTTGCATTTCTTTAATCAAACTGCTTGGCATATAGCCTTCCACAATCACTATTCACTGTTCCCAGGAGAACACCATCTTTCTGACACAATAGGCCATTTTTATCAAATTGAACAATAAATCAATATTAGTTGACCATAGCAGCCAGTAAGAGCCCTGCTTTCAGTTCCTACAGGGCTCTGAAAAAATAAGAGCTGAGCTCTGATTGGTTGCTATGGACAACTAAGACAGATTTACTATTGGGCAGTTTGATTTGGAGATATTGAGGGGCGGGCTACTTTTTCACGGACCACCCTGTATATGAAATCACAATATAGACTTGTATTTTATGGATTTATGCCTTATCATCTTTCTTCATATTTTGTTGCTGCCCCTGCTGAAGCTCAGCATAGGATCCTGGTACTCCACTCTACATAGCATGGTCTGAGACACATGTGACGTAGATCAGTTGATCTTACATATGATAGGTACAGGATTATCAAATAGTCTGTATTATTTTAAGGTCATGGAAAAGTTTATTAAGTTTAATATTGCTCATATATGTAGCATAGTGGCTGGTAAAGTACTGGAGGGTGGTATAGATCTGACCCAGAATGCTAGGATTGGTGTGGTAAAAGAATACAGGAAATCTGGTTGGTTTCAGCAAAGTGTAGTTTGCTGAGGCACTTTGCTTTAAAGTGTTTTATGGGCCTGGATTTTTATGGAATGGAGGAAGGTTGGTAGAGGGACCTGCCATTCTCTCCCCACTCTAGTGCAACTATTTACCCTAGCCTGAAGCAAATCGCAGTGTAGCTACTGGAATCATTACTGGGGGAATAAATACAGCGACAAGAGCCTTATTTAGTGTCAGACCCTGGAAACTGCAACACATACTTGCTGTACAAAGCCTGATTCTGGGTTTATGCTGAGAAATAGGTGAGAAAACACTTTCCTTTAAAGTGTTTTATGGGCTTGGATTTTTATGAAATGGTAGGAAGGTTGTAGAGGAACCTGACATTCCCTACCCACTCCAGTACAACTATTTATCCTAGCCCGAGGCAAACCAAGGTGTAGCCACTGAAATCATTACTAGGGGAATAAATACAGTGCCGAGAGCCTTATTTAGTGTCAGACCCTGGAAACTGCAACAGATACTTGCTGTACAAAACCTGATTCTGTGTCTATGCTGAGAGATAGGTGAGAAAACCTGGTGTTTAGTTAGATGGGCAAGTGCTTTAATTTTGCTGTTGGTGTTTATTTTGCTGTGGAACTAGACAAAAGTGAACTTGGATGCCACTGTGTTTTTGGATGAAAATATAAAGTTTTTGACTTTTTTACTACTGGAGCCTGTGAAATCTGCCAACCCCACCCATACGCAAAGATCGATAAAAAAAAATACATGAATACTATCAGGCAAACAAGCCCATGTACTCAAAAGGATTTTTTGCATTATTGATTTGATACCAGTTTCATAACTTTTGTGACCACTGAGTATTTATTATAAACTGTCCAACAGTACACCTACAGTGGAGTGGTCAGAACAAAGTTCCATCTTAGAAGTGAGAGGAGCAGTCGAGGTGGCTATCAAACAAGTCCAGTTCAGTACACATGATGAGGTCAACCTCACATGATAAAAAATCAGGACAGCGTCTAACAGGATAAAAGAAACCCTTTACTGCATGTAGAATTCGAACTATCTTTTCTGCCATCATATCAGTGCATTGAAGTTAAGTATTAAAAGAAAAATGCCATATCTTTTATGTACATTTGTTCAGAAACATAGAAACTTCTATAAAACAGTGTTTTCTAGCATTGCTCAGGTAGGTCTTAGATAGATTGGTTTACATAGATGTTATTTTAGGTTTAACCATACATTGGTTTTCAAAAATGAGGACACTTGGGGCAGGAAGCGTTTATTAGTAATATTGCCCGCCTGACAGCACAACCCCCCCCGCCCCCTTGAGAATCCCGGCTATTTTTGGTAACAAAAATTCTGGCCAAAATCTTTTTTAGTTCCCAATAAGAGGATATACTGTATAGTCACCCTACAGCCTTATTTCATACTTTTATTCGATATTAGTGCCATTTAGTGCATACCAGTGAAACCATTTCCACATTTGCAGATGTAGCCTTTGGGTTCATCTTGCACGGTGATGTCTCCTTGAGACATATTGAACCGTGTCAGCTCCATGCATTCCGCACCATACATACAAGGCTGGCTTGTGCACATAGAGAGTCGGATCTCACACAGAGAACCTGTGTAGCCTGTAATAATAGAAACATTTTTTTAGAACTTCTTTAAGGATATGCAGGGGGTCTTAGGGCTTATACATGGCCCCTGTAAGGTAGCACATGGAGCAGATACAGACCTATATCACAGATTTATTGTACTCCATGTGTAGCCACTTAGTTTCTTGATTATATATAATGCAAAGGAGCAGGCAGAAACGATTTTCTAGAGGAAATGTATAATATTCTTAAAGGGGTTATCCTGGAAAATATAATGATGATTTATAACATCAGTGGGGGTCCAAGTACCGGCATCCCCACTGTTCAGCTGTTTCAGGGAGTCGCTGCGCTCACTGGAGCTCTGGTGAGCGATGCAGGCCCCTGGGAGCTGTCCAAGCACAGCGCCGTACATCCAGCTCCATTGACTCGAATAGGACTGAGCTGCAACTAGGCCGTGTGACCGATGTACAGTGATGTTGCTGGCCTAGGAAGAGGCTGCAGCACTGAAGGCCTCTTCTAACAGCTGATCAATAGTGATGAGCGGCAGGGGCAATAATCAAATTTGCGATATTTCGCGAATATTTGGTAGAATATTCGTCATATATTCGCGAATTTGAGATTATTTTCTTGAACGTGAAAAATCGGCAATGTAATGCGCGCAAAATACAGGCGTGGGTCTCTATAGCTACATTTTTCAAGCTGCTGGAAGTTTCCTGAGACTGGAGAAAATGGTTGGCATGGCATAACATTACAATAGCTTTATATGCAGATAGAGTGCTCCAATATAATCGCGATTGCGAAATTGGCTTTAATGATGAGAATATTTTGGCGCAATACATGCAACTTCACATTTTAGCAGGTCTGACTACTGATTAGTGATTGGTGCACTAAGTATTGTTGTGAACTTGTGACATCACAGCACTATGTATGTAGCATGTATGTATGTATGGACAGCAGAACCTATCACTATCACTACACTATATCACCATCTAACCTACACTGACTATCTCCCACTAACTATCTGTATTATATATATAAGCTAACTAACTAACTAACTAACTAACTAATGTAATGACACAGTAAAGCAGAGAGCACAGAAATAACACTACGGTCTCTCTCAGATCTGCAAAATACTGCATACAAGGGCTGCTGGGGAGGTTCTTATATAGTAAGGGGTAGGCAACTTTCCTATTGGTTGCTAGGGATGTTGCTAAGCTCAGACAAAGACATTGCAGCCTTCTCATTGGCCCACAAGCAAGAAGGGAAGTTACTTTGGAGGCAAGCACATGGATTTCTACAACACTCAATCAAATGAATGGAACTAATTTTCAGTCGCAGAAATTTCTGCATAATCTGCCGCATTGGAAGGCACCCTAAAGCTACATTGTAATATTTTATTTTTTGCTATTTAGTACTGATTGGGCAGTGGCTATGTTATAAGTCAATGGAGTCCATATGGTACCATTGGTGCCCATTACGTGACAGATCTTGTATTTCATCATTTCCGGTTTGTTCCTATGACAGAACAGAAAGCTGCAAATGACAACACAGATGTGAACTCAACCAGGCAAATCTAATCTATCCTGCTGTTGTCTACTTGGCTTGGCTCGTGCCCATGAATCGGTGCCTGTGCAATGAACCTCTGAAGCCAAGTACACCACCGTGGTGCTCACTGCGCAGGTCCCGAAAATGAGATTGTACAGCGCAGGCGTGAGATCTCCTGGGGAATTGAACATGAAGAATAAAAAACAAAGCAGTCAATCAAATGCGAATGGGCAGGAAGGGGGCGCAGCAAGGTTGACTTCAAGTGTCAAGGCCACTTCCCTCTTGACTTCAAGCTTCTTATTTGCATACAGTAATTGTCAGAAAAGTTGGTTTCTTGTGATCTTGCCCATCAGACGAATTAGCAAATCAGATGACTTCAGCTGTGAGGTACTGCTGAAGGTTTAGAGGGCATTTTGGCGGTGACAGGTTCCCTTTAACCTATAGCTGCCTTAAAATAAAAAGGTACCTGGCCAGCACAGACACTGAAAGCCCGCAGAATCTTCCAAGCAGGTGGCATTGTTCTGACACGGCTGCGACAAACACGGAAGCGCAGGAGCCTCACAGTTCAGACCTGTGAATCCCACCATACTGCAATCACACAGATACCTGCAAAACATCATCCCAAAGAAACAAACCTTCAACCTCTGGTGGCAACAAAGTAGAACGAAAGGTCATAAACTTGGAACCATTACTCACCCGTCAATCTTATCCACACACTGTCCACCGTTAAGGCATGGAGAACTGGCACACTCATTTAGGTTTATATCACAAAGCTCCCCATAGAATCCGGCAGCACATTCACAGGAGAAAGATCCCAAAGCGTTGAGGCACGTGGCACCGTTCAGACAAGGTTCTGATGTGCACCCATGATACTCCATCTCACAGTCTCTACCTAAAAGATTTGCATAGTATTTTTAGGAAAAATGATATAAATTATGGTTATTACCTTCCTTAATATGGCATGCCAATGCAAGTATACATACAGTTAAAAGTCTCTTATACACATCATGTATTCATATTGCCTACAAGAAAAGTGTTTTATTTTATCAGACACAGGGTCACTCTTGTCCATGGACTTTGTGGACTATTGCCACTGAGCCTCATTCACTTGAGTGGCTCTGTTTGTAGAAAAATGCAGACAATTTTTTAGTCTCCTAGGTCCAATTTTTCTTCTTTATGCACATATCTACTATAAAAGGGGTCAATTGGCACTTGTTGTGTATGCTTTACACCTCCTTTTCTGTGCCTGAATGATTTCTCCATTGCCATATGATCAGGCCTCTCGTTCTAACATATTACCACAATGTTTTTTACATTTCCTTTTGGAACATAGGATGTGACAATTGATATTTCTGATATTATTGGGTGTATGCGCCCTATTATGCATTTAGCGTTTATCATGTAGAGAGGGATTGGAGCACAGTTCCATGTACAATATACCAGGACATTGTAAATCTTTCTATTTCTCACATTGATTGTCCCCCTGTGTTTGTGAATTAAATTTAGTAGACTGTGTTCACAGGTGAAAATAGAAAAATGAAGATTGCCTGGGGTATCAAATTACCGAAAACACACCGACATAGGAGCTTTGCAAACAGCAGAGTACAATTTGCAGAACGGGTCACATTCATGTTAGTGGTTAACTGCTTTGGTTACTACCTTAAAAGGGGTTTTCTGAGACTTTTCTACTTATGACTTATCCTCTACATAGGTCATCAGTATCTGATCGTTGGGGCTCTGACACCTGGGACCCCCACCGATCAGCTGTTTGAAAAGGCCTCAGTGGCGCCGCGGGCTTCTCCTGGCTCAACAAGCACAGCTCCGTCCATTTGATAGCGGCCGTGCTTGGTATCGGAGCTCAGCCCCATTCACTTCACACGGGCTGAGCTGCGCCTAGGCCATGTGACCGAGGAATGTGAAGTCACATGGCCTCGGCAAAGCTGCGAGATGGCCGTGGAGCTACGTGAGTGCCAATGCCTTCTTAAACAACTGATCGGTGGGGGTCGGACCACCACCGATCAGACTGATGACCCATCCAGGATAAGTCATTAGTAGAAAGGTTTCGTAAAACACCTTTAAATCTGACAAAATAATACAAGTGGGAAACTTTGATATCATGTTTAGATTTACAGGAGATGTTGAAAAGGAGCACTCATTCTCATGCTAGATTCATATTGCTTTCAGACACATTTTTGACATACTTTTAGCTGATGAAGTCTATTGTCTTCTAAGGAACCCTGTAAATTTAGACTGAGGTCTTTCACAGCCAGGTCACTGGTAACCTCGGTTATCCGACTTTTGGCTAGTTTTCTTTATCCGCTACATCTGTTTCTCAATATTACTAAGCCAAGTACCCATTACTGAAACAAATGATGCAGCACCACCAAGGCTACGATCATACACTGATCGGCACAATGCAAGTACCTGCTGAGAACTTGGCACATGCCCTCTGTATTCACAAGTTACACTATAGACTATGCCAGGAAAAACAATTAAATGTTCATCGCTGGCAATGGATAACAGCTTATGAAGAATAGTTGTGTAGGAAAAACATCATCCAATTTTGCCAGCATTCTGAACAAATTATAGAGCATCTGTCAAGAGGATGAACACTATTAAAGGGGTTTTCCGAGACTTTTTAACTAACAACCTATCCTCTGGACACCTGGGACCCCCATCGATCAGCTGTTTGAGTAACTGATGCTCCTGTAAGCGCTGCAGCCTTCTCGCAGCTTGTGACGAGATGTTCATTAGATCCCAAGCACAGCCGCATTACAATGTACAGCACTGTGATTGGTAAGCTGCAAAACCGCAGCACTTACTAAAGCCCAGTGCCTTCTCAAACAGCTGATCAGTGGGGGTCCCTGGTGTCGGACCTCCACAGATCAGATACTGATGACCTATACAGAGGATAGGTCATCACTTAAAAAGTCTTGGAAAACCTCCTTAAAGGCCCATTCACACAACCGTATATTTGAGTCCGCATCCGTTCCGCAATTTTGTGAAACAGATGAGTACCCATTCATTTCAATGGGGTCGCAAAAGATGCGGACAGCACACTGTGTGTTGTCCGCATTCATACTTCCGTTCCGTGGCCCCAAAAAAAGATAGAACATGTCCTATAAAATAGGCATTTCTATCATAGGGCTGGCCATTATGTTCATCAAAATGCTGAACACAGAGGTCCGGTATCCGTATTTTGAAGATGCACAATTTGCGGACCGCAAAAGCGGGAACAGTCATCTGAATGAGCCCTAAACCAGACATAATGCCTGGTAGGGATGACCCGGCTGATTAAAATCATGCATTTCTTACTTCAATCCATTACTGTGTTTTGCAATAATCAGCAGGATCAGCCCTACCAGGCATTAGGCCTGGTTTAAAGGGGATGATCCTGCTGACAAATGCCCTTGAACTGGATTAATTTATTAGTTTATTTCTAATAGCTGCCATTTAATTTGATATTGTAATGACCAGAATCAAATCAAAATTTTAGAATACTAGAACGGAGATACTACCTGTATACTGCGGTGGACAAACACAGCTGTAGCTCCCAATCTGGTTCAGACAAGTGCCTCCATGTTGGCAAGGCTGCGAGATACATTCATTGACCTCAATGTCGCATAAAGCACCCTGAAACCCAGGAACACAATAACATGCTTGCCCATTCCCCCTTTCCCTACATACAGCTCCATTTTGGCATGGATTCCAAAGGCACTCATCTTCTGGGGTCTCACAAAATGTCCCCTTGTAGCCTACACTGCAAAAGCATATAGACCCTCTGTCAGTAACATAACACTGTCCTCCATGTCTACACAGATTTCTAAAGCATCTTTTCATTGGTATTTCACAGTTTCTTCCCTTGAATCCTGCGGGACAGCGGCATTCGTAGGTCTCTGTATCAAGAGTAACCTGGCAAGTTGCATTTGGCGGGCAAGGATTTGACAGACATGAATCAGATAAGCTCCCACAGCCTTTTGACGATGAGCATGGTAAGTCTTCCTCGCATGGAGAAGTGGAACAGTGTGTTGTGTTCCTGGAGCAAATAGTACCTGGAAAACATAAGATATGTTGAATATGATACAGCACTAACTCCCATACTGAAATACTTAAAGGCTATTGGGGGCAATTTTTTTATTATTGCATTAGTATTAAATTGAACTAAAAATCATTTTTTCAACTGGTCTTCATAAAAAAATTGGAGCCCCTTACTCTATACAGCCTTGAGATTCTCTAGTAGCAGGCTCTGTGTTTTTACTGTGTTCTGTCAGGCAGCTCAGCTGATGGCTCCTTATCTCTGATCTCTTATCTTATAAACACTCATTATAGCTCAATTCTTATCTTACTGATAAGAATTAGTGTATGTGAACCATTAGTAATTTAGAGTTAAGGGTTATTAGATGACCGACACAAAGCGAAAGTGCCATTCACAGAACTAGGCAGAAGTTAACCCGTTATGACAAAGCTGCTGAATATTTTTTAATAAAGATCAATTGAAAAAATCATTTTAAGCCCAAAATGAGTAAAACGCAATCATAAAAAATTGCCCCATGAGGTGTACAAAGCCTTCAAACTGGGAATATAATTCCATGAATATACATATGTATAATTCCCTAGATACCACATCAAGAAAATGTAGAGCATCATTATTTATTGTATGCATGCATTATCAGCCTGCTGTGTACCGATTTTGTTCACAGATTTAATATTTTTTTTTTTATTCTTTTATTTTTTTAAATAATTATTTCACATCGCTTCATGGTTAACCCAGCCGGCCGGTGATGATATCATCATGTCACTGCACAAGATGTCACCCGGTGTCTTCAATCAAGATGGTCGTGGCAGCCTCTATGGCAGCCTCTATGCGATCAAATGGATAAGGTGAGTATTTTTTTTTCTAGCGCCTTTCTTGCACTTAAATTCAGCAGTGCGGTCTTAATTACATTAGGCCTGTGCATTGTCAGCTCAGTTTTAATGGAATGTCACCTCACACCATCGAGCTGACAATTCACTTCTATGAGATGCCAAAACTAATGGCACTGAGTGCTGGTGAAAGGAAAGTGGGGAAAAAAACAGGTCCAGAACCAGTGAAGAGGTGGCTGTAAAAGTATTTCTTTCCAATTCAGTGAGGACATAACAGGCCCTACTTAAAGGGGTTTTCCAGGCTCCAGATATTAATGATCTGTCCTCAGAATAGGTCATTAATATCCAATCAGTGAGGGTCTGACACGGTCACCCCACACCCAACCGATTAGCTGTTCCCTGCAGCCTTCGGTGCTGAAACTAACATTGTGAATGGAGCAGGATGCACAAGTCCATTCCAAGTTTAGTGGTTGTGCTGGGTGACAGCGGCTCATCTCCCTAGAAGTGAATGAGAGATGAGCTGCAGTAATCCTGCACAGACATTACACTTTAAATGGATCTGTGCTTCCTATTCCATTAAAAGTGCAAATTCTACTGCTGGGTGCTGCAGGGAACGGCTGATCTGTGGGGTTGAAGGGTGTTGGACCACCGCTGATTGAATATTAATGACCTATCCAGGGGATAAAGAAACAAATGTGCAGGAGCAGCACTCAACGATCCTTCCTTGTTGTAGGGAGTTGCAACAGCCCCGCACCAGCCGCGGATCCAATCAGCCAGAGAATACGTGAAAATCAAACAGCGGTGGCAGCATCTCCCATCATTCCATCCTTATTAGGACTTCACAGAATACAAAAAATCAGCAACATTTCGGCTGTGCAACAGCCTTTGTCAAGCATAAAAAACATATGGCAGAATTGCATATAAATACCCCCATCCAGGACCACCCACAGTTGTCAGGGCCAATTAAAGGTAACTATACACCAATCCAGGGGATAAGTCATCAATATCAGGAGCCTGGAAACCCAGAAGCAATAAGTTTGGAAACATTAGCAGTATGACAAATGATATGAAATACAAGGCAATAACTTGTAATGTTTGATGCTTTGTGTAACACATCTACTAAACCAGAAACATTGATCATATCCATTTCTACTGTATATTATAATACTATGCATTTTCACACATCCCTTATCTTGTCGTCAGTCACATGTAAACCTAATAGGCACAAAAATAGAAAATGTCAGGTTCTCTGTGCTTCCCAAAATTAGACAAGAGTTACACAAACCCTTTACGCTCCTAAATTTACTAAAACAAACAAAAAAAAATGCTTTTCCGGCAACAGTCCTTCAACATTGTTAGTGACTTCAGCATTTAATTAGTTTCCATGGGAACCTGTTGATACCCATCAAATACATCACCATGGTAGCTGAAGACACAAAGGAAGGACATCAGTCTGGTTTATCTTTGGGTACCAATCCTGTGTCTCTTTCACCTAAGCGCCCAAAGAGAACAAAGCTTCTGTGCTTCTATATCAAAGGGATTGATGACATGTACAAGAGATACAAGGAGGACAACAACAGAGCAGTCGTCCAAATGCTTTACCCTGAAGGGTAGCATGGCAAGACAAGGCGCAGCTCATAAAATGGTCACTATTGGACATAATTACACCCATGCATTACAGCATAACAGCCTGACAATATTTTGTCTGTAACATTGTAAAATCTGCACACATCTTATTGCTAAGACGTGGAAAGTGACCATAGGGATTCATTTTTGGCATCTTGTGAACCCGCTCTGCTCAGCAGGTGCTGACAACATTTAAAGACAAGAAATCCGAATTTGAACTGACACGGCAGAAAATCTACTTGCTCAAGCAGAAGATAAAAGCAGGATAAATTAGAAGAAATTATCGTGAATATGGTCATTAATTTCAAGCATTAAGCATAAATGTACCAAATATTCAGCTTCTGTACTGTGACATCACAGTGACCATTATTTCTGTACTGTCACATCACAGCGACCCTTATTCCTCTACTAAGAAAAAAAGACGATGTAACAGCACTCTGCAAACAGAAATAATGTACAATAATGCCATAATTATAGAAAACATTCTGGTGCTAATGCTACGCTTATTTAGCAAATTTTAGATTCTTGCCAAATACATTTTTTACAAAAATTTTTGGGCCCGTCTGCCAAACGTCAAGGCGATCTCTATAAGATGAGAACCTAACACTAAATACTACCTGTTATGTGCCATAACGGCCACCATATAATTCAGGAAGTGCAGTTTCCACATGCATGCTGGGCCCACTCTGCTTTTTACCATTTTTGGTGCCATAAAGGCCTCCATTACATCCAGGGATGCAGGTACCAACATGCATGCTGAGCCCACTGTATACCTCTCCTGGTGCCAAATGCAGGGCTCCAGATGGCGACCAAAATGGTCGCAAATGCGACCTAGAATTGCTAAATGGCGACAAGACTTTGTAGTCTTGTCGCCATTTGCGCCTAGACCCGCCGCTGCTCTGCCGCTTTCACAAACTGACATGGCACACGCTGCTCTCAGCGCGTGCCATGTTCTCAACAACACAGGGAAGAAGGAGGCAGTCCCTCTCCCCTGTACTGATGCCGCTGCCACCAATGGGCTGATAGCAGGGAGGAGGAGGGGAGGGGCTACTGAGGGGTTAATAGCGGCGGATCGCAGCGCGCAGTCATAGAGGCTGGGTGCCGACACCCGCAGCCTGCGTTTGTATTAAGCATAAACGATATTCATTGGTGGTGCAGTGCACCGAACCCCCCCCCCCCCAACCCCAGTATTATAAATCAGAATCATTGTTGGCGCAGTGCGCCCCCAACCCCCCCCCCCCCAAAGTATTATAATCATTGGTGGAGCAGTGCGCCCTAACCCCCCCTCCAAGCATTATCATTGGTGGTGCAGTGCGCCCCCAACCCCCCATCCCCCAAGTATTATCATTGGTGGAAGTGGCAGTTCCAATCGGAGCCTTAGCAGTGCAAGCCTGGGGCTCCGATCGGTTACCATGGCAGCCAGGACGCTACTGAAGCCCTGGCTGCCATAGTTGGCTCCTTGCTACTGTGTGCACAGAGCACAGGGCAGCAGGGACAGTGTGAGATCCTATTCACCCTGATAGAGCTCTATCAGGGTGAATAGGACAAGGGATGAAAGATCCCAGGTTCTAGCCCCTAAGGGGGCAAATAGGTATTCAAAAAAAGGTTAAAAAACAAAGACCAAAATATTGAGTTTAAATCGCTCCTTTGCCCAATTTTACATATAAAATATATAAACAATAAAAAAAATTACATATCGCCACGCCCGAAAAAGTGCGAACTATTAAAATATTTAAAAATATCTCCTATGCGGTGAACGCCGTAACAGAAAAAAAAAAAGAAGTGCAATTTGCCATTTTTTTGTCACCTTGTCCCGACAAAAATTAGGTTAGGACTGTTCTATTATGGTCCAGACGTTCCATAAAATGTGGAATGCACATGGCTTTTTTGGTGTTTTATTTTTTTCACGTAGTATTGAGTGTCGCAATACTTTTTTATGGTATCGAAATCAAGTCAAAATTTTGGTATCGTGACAACCCTAGGTAAGACATGTGTGTTTTTTTTTTATTATACCGTAATTATATGTATTTAAAATTTGGCGACTAAAAATTAAAGTTTGGCAACTAAATTTTTCAGGTTACGAGCCAATGGCTCCTTGATATATTTTTTAGTCTGGAGCCCTGAAATGGCTTCCAATAAATACAATAAGAGCAGGCCACAGCTTTATACTTACTCTAATTAAAATCAGTCTGTGGGGCAGACAGGCTGGTCAGGGGTGCAAGACCAACAGGAGTCAGCCACACCTCCAGTACAACCTCAAAAAAAGGGGGTCAGTCAGCACATCCCAATGTGCAGGTGCCAGCTGCCATGGCGTGCCACGGCAAAATGTATTTGCCAAGAATCTCAAATTTGCAAAATAAGCATAGCATTCGCACCAGAATGTTTTCTATAATTATTGCATTATTGTACTTTATTTGTGTTTGCGGATTGCTGTTGCATTGTATTTTTTTCTTTGTGTTTCTAGCCATGGCAGTGTGCACCTGCGCATTGGGATGTGCTGATTTACCACCTTATTTCTGTACTGTGACATCACAGTGACCATTATTTCTGTATTGTCACATCACAGCGACCCTTATTCCTGTACTGTGATACTATGATATCATAGTGACCATTAGTTCTCTGACATTATAGTGGCCAGAAGTGCCATGGGCAGCAGCTGCTGCACTAGAACTGAAATACTCTGATCAGGTGAGACTTTTTTAAATTATTATTTTTACACCATGCCAGGCCACCAGTACATTTTTTCTCAGTCTTGGACAACTCTTTGGGGGATATTTATTATGACCAGCGTTGTAGACGCTGCTCTTAATTAACCTCTAAGCTGGTGGTAGATCCTCCTGAGTTATGATGAGGCGCCGGCTTCTTCATTACTTCGGCGCATCCAGCGCCAGTTTTAAATGTAAGACAGCTTCCCCGCCCACAAATTTAGACCTGGCGTGAGCATAGAGAAGTCGCAGATTGCAGCGCAACTAGCCGTTGCGCCGCAATCTGTGCCTGCAATACTCCTAATATAGGAGTATTTCAGCTTCTTAAATGACCCCCTTCGGTGGCCTATATTTAATGCTGTCCCCTCCCTCCAAAAAAATAAAAAATAAATAAAAATTTAGCTCTGATTCTTCCATTCATGCAAAATACAGATCCCGACCGTGTGACATTGTCATTTTTTGCAGACCCATCGACTTCAATTGGTTGATTGTCCACATTTGTGGCCAGGAATAGGACATGTTCTATTTTTTGTGGAACAGGCATATGGATGTGTAAACACACAGATGTCTTCTGTGTGCTCTCTGCATCCGTACATACAGCAGAGAATTAAGCTCTGTCATAGAGAGAAAGACAGACGGACACATATATCAAATGTGCAACCTGTGCGGGCAACATGGCCCTCATCCACTATAATGAGCTATGAATGACTTCCCCTATAGATAGCACCTTGGGCAGCATATGGAAGCTTGTAAGATACTTGTCTTCTACAATAATCATGTACAAGGTGAATAATAAAGTGTGGCATTGGACTCAGAACCTCTTCTCGGATAAAGTATCACAAGACAAAACCTTAATGAGGAGCACAAGCAGGCAAATCCCTGTGAAATGGAATGGCAGTAAAAAGGGATTTCCATCTGAAAACCCTGAGGGATTAGACTGTATACCCTGCCACCGCTCCTTCTATACCATCCACATCCCCCTACATGCAGTAAATACAGAGAACTGCTTCAGTCTATTTCCTTTCAACAAAGATATATCTTTCTAACATAAATGAATGTATATTGTTACAATACCTGGTAAATATATGTATATGTGCATAAATACGGGTCTTTACATTTATAAAATGTGCACTGTTTGTAGCTTAAGTAACAGTGACAGACGGCGACCTAGATTATATGAACCCTTTTAGAGTTCCTTTGTTAACTCTTTGATTGTCTGGGTATAATTCAATAAGGTTCCTGTCTCTTTCCATACAATCAGCAAGCACGCAAACTGGCATTTAAAGGGGAAAATTCATCATTTCCTGTAAGTGTATTTTTGGCGTAACCAGTTTTGTGATTTTTTTTTTATTTGCAGCTGGCATTTAACGGCTTGCAAAAATGTGGTATGGTGAGGGAAGGGTGTGGACATCGCCTCCTGTTCATTCATCATTATTTACGTAAGAAACTGGTGTAAATAATGGCTGAAATCGATGGCAGTTTGGAGCTGCCGTAGCTTTCAGTTTGGCACACGGAATCATGTAATTTATGGCGAGTCTTGCGCCTCATCATAAGATGCTTGCCTTCTCTGGCAGTGGAGGACTTTATCAAGATTCATTGATAATTCAGGTCCAAAGTATGTGGGATGCTTTGTTTTCCTTCATTTACCACTAAGGCTAGTGTCACACTGTCATTAGGAGTTCCGGCGGTCTGTGCCAGAAGAGAACAGTCTTGCCCGGTAACATCTGGCAACACCGGATCCAGAGAGCACCAGAAGGCTTTTCTCTTCCGGAAGAGACTGCCAGGACTCCTAAAGGCAGTGTGAAAGAAGTCTAAAAGACCTACAGAAAATTATACATGTTCACAAAGGTAGAATTTTTACCAGAAGTTTGTAAGTAACTGGGATTTCAAAATAATTATACTATATAGATGTTCACAATAGTAAAATAGAATGCTGAAGACGCACGTGTTTCACCATGATTGCTATGGTTTTGTGATGTGGTTATTGGTCATGCACTTTATGTTACATTTTTAACCTGGAAAAAATGCATGGCAAATAACCACATCACAAAACCGCAGTAAACACGGTAAAACTGAGTGTGGTTTTAAGCGCCTTGTTTAATGCAATTGTGACTGTGTGGTTAAAAACATCTCATCTAAATATACCCTTATACAGCTGCCAGTAAAAAAAAAACTAATGCAAAGTCCGAAGGCATCTCCATCAATGGGTTGTGCGTGCTATTATTGGAAAAAGCATTGCATGAACCATCCAGCTCTTTTCAAGTGAGTGGGTCTGAAAGAAAAACAGACAGGACGCGGACATCATCTGTGAGTGGTCCGTATAAAAATGTGGCAATGTTTACAGGTCGGAACACAAACTAGCTAAAGGGGTTATCTGGTAAATTATATCAATGACCTATCCTCAGGAAAGGTCATCAATATCAGATGTGCGGGGGCCAACACCCGGGACCCCCACCAATCAGCTGTTAGAAGAGGCGCCACGGCCTCTTCTTAGGCCATGTGACAACACTGCTCATTGGTCACATGGCCTAGTTGTAGCTCAGCCCTATTGAAATGAATGGAGGTGAGCTGCATTACCAAGCATAGCCACTATACTATATACGGTGGTGTGCTTGGTAAGCTGCTAGGAGTCCGCAGAGCTGTAATGACCGGCGTCACGCACAGGGAGGGAAAAGGGAAAGCCCTGCCCAAGGGAGAGGGAAAGGTGGTGACCCCTGACTCACCTTGCGGCTGGCACCTGACTGCCCTGACGTCCCTAGACGGGTTCCTCTCCCGTGCGGTGATCACGTGCCTAAACCCTGGCTTTCCCTAAAATGAGCCCTAGATAGTGAACGGGCCGGTGGGATCGCTAGTCCGCACCACTGACACTAAGAGGGAAACACCAGGGAGAGGACAGACAATACAGACAAACACATACACCCAGGTGGGCGACCACAGCAGACCACCAAGGTTCAACAGGGATCCGGAGGGTAGCGTTCTGGACCAACAACCAGAGAACGCAGCAACACAGCTCCAGAGGGTCAGAATAGATGTCCAGGCAGGAAGCTCTATATCTGGCAACCAGAGAAGTGTGAGAGGGGAATATAAGGAGGTTGGGAGTGCTGGACAAGGAACAGCTGAGGAGAAGGAGCTACGGATCCCTGAGTGAGCCAAAAAGGGTTGCAAAGCAAACCCAGAAAGCTACCATAAGGAAACAGCCCCATCTTACATAGAGCGCGCAGCCAACCGCTGCGACTTCCTGACCCCGGGTATAACGGAGTCAGGCGTGGTTCTTGACACCCTCGTGACAAGAGCTCACCAGACCTCTGGTGAGTGCAGCAGCTCTCTAAAGCAGCTGATCGGCGGGGTACCGGGACTTGGACACTCGCCAATGTGATAGGTTACGTTATCGTTATCATGTCCGGGATAACCCCTTTAAACATCACTTATCTGAACAAGCCCTAACTCTTGTTAGGTGTATGGCCACCTTTACTATGTGACTGCTGTGTTGTTGTTGTTTTGTTATACTGAGGAGCTTTACTACTTTCATGTCAGTGTGTGGATCATGGAATGGTCTGCTGTGTGACAGGAAGAGAAAACCTCTCTGCTAGCTGGCAATGTACATATGGGTCATATACTAGCTTCACCTTTCTCCTCATCTGACTCATCTGATGTCTCCTTATCACTTTTGTTTATTATAGCTACAAGTCAGGAGATTTAACTCTCACACTGCCTTCCGGAAGACATTACTGTTACATTAACTATAGATAAGAAGTGTAAGGGTTAAGTCTCATGACTTATAGCTACAATAAACAAAAGTTAGTAATAAGAAGTCATGTGAAACAGCAGTAAGGTTAAGAATTAACATAAATCATTTGTTTTCTCAGTAAAGTGACACCCCTCTTTTCTGACGACTTAGGCATGTGCCCTTATATTTCTACGTTGAAGAAAGTAAAACGAGCGGCACTCACCACTGTGGACTTCTTACTTCATGCTTTATTGAAGAATCATGTAAAACAATACATTCGGCTAGGGGCGGTCAGCCTAAATCACGCACATAGCAGCGGCCGCTTAGGCTGACCGCCCCTAGCCGAATGTATTGTTTTACATGATTCTTCAATAAAGCATGAAGTAAGAAGTCCACAGTGGTGAGTGCCGCTAGTTTTACTTTCTTCAACGTAGAATTGTTTGTTGCTACTATACAGAGCTGTGCACCACCGATCCTGTGTTGTAATCGAGGAGGTACGGTGGATGGTTTCGGCGGGTGTTCAAGTTACGGGAACTTGTGGCTGTGCCGCTCATATCTCTCCCCTGTGAAGATGTGCCCTTATATGCCTTGTTGTAAATATGGCCCTGGTGCTGACCTTAGGTTACTTGGCACCCTGTGCAGTCTTTTTGGTGTTGCCCCAATACACGCACATGATCATTATAGGATTTGAAATACACTAAATTTAAAATGTAACAATTTTATGGAGAAAAGAATGCACCTCAAATGCTTAAAGTTGTTGTATTCCAGTCTGGGACATTTATGGCATATCAATAGGATATGCCATAAATGTCCAATAGGTGCGGGTCTAAACCAGCTCCTATCTCAAGAATGAGGCCCCAAAGTGAATTGAAAGCTAGCCATGCATGTGCCACCACTCGTGCATTCACCGATATAGGACTTCTAAAAAAATAGCTGGCTCGGTTATTTTTGGACAACCCATAACAGTGAATAGAGAGAATGCTATGTATGTACAGTGTGCTACTTAAGATACATTCTGGCTCTACTTACCTTGCTCACTCCGCTCTGGCAGGTAGCTGACGCGCGCATGAAGGAGCCGGCAGGTGAAAGGTTTGGGAGCGTGTTCGTGTGATGTCACAACAGTACTACGGATGTTTCCAAGGGACAAAGTTCAGCCAACGCGTTTCGAAACCACTGGGTTCCTTCGTCAGGGATGGTATGAGTTTCTTGTCCTGTGGATTAAATAGGCGTCCGGTTCCCTGCACATTTCACCACAGTTTTTTTCAAATCCTTTAGTGGCAGTCTTACTCCAATCAATATGTAAAGTGTCCACTATTATAGAGTAAATGCTATATGGATGTCTGCTACTGAAAAGCAAATAACTCAATTTCCTGATTCAGGCCTTTTGATACTAAACTATTAAGCCTAAATATCCACTTGCTCTCACAGCGTGACATTTGTTTAATAAAATCCCCACCCCTTATGTTCATTTTAACGTTTTCAATACCACCAAATGATGAGCCAGTGAAGTTGCCCGCATGGTGTTCTGCATAATGGCGTGATAGCGGATGTCCATCAAATTTCTTGTGTATATTTTTTATATGTTCCCCATTTCAAATTTTTATTACACGTTTGGTCCTACCTACATATATTTTCTGACAGGGGCATTTAATATAATATATTACTCCTTTTGTATTACAAGTAATACACTGCTCAAAAAAATAAAGGGAACACTTAAACAACACAATGTAACTCCAAGTCAATCACACTTCTGTGAAATCAAACTGTCCACTTAGGAAGCAACACTGAGTGACAATCAATTTCACATGCTGTTGTGCAAATGGGATAGACAACAGGTGGAAATTATAGGCAATTAGCAAGACACCCCCAATAAAGGAGTGGTTCTGCAGGTGGTAACCACAGACCACTTCTCAGTTCCTATGCTTCCTGGCTGATGTTTTGGTCACTTTTTAATGCTGGCGGTGCTTTCACTCTAGTGGTAGCATGAGACGGAGTCTACAACCCACACAAGTGGCTCAGGTAGTGCAGCTTATCCAGGATGACACATCAATGCGAGCTGTGGCAAGAAGGTTTGCTGTGTCTGTCAGCGTAGTGTCCAGAGCATGGAGGCGCTACCAGGAGACAGGCCAGTACATCAGGAGACGTGGAGAAGGCCGTAGGAGGGCAACAACCCAGCAGCAGGACCGCTACCTCCGCCTTTGTGCAAGGAGGAACAGGAGGAGCACTGCCAGAGCCCTGCAAAATGACCTCCAGCAGGCCACAAATGTGCATGTGTCTGCTCAAACGGTCAGAAACAGACTCCATGAGGGTGATATGAGAGCCCGACGTCCACAGGTGGGGGTTGTGCTTACAGCCCAACACCGTGCAGGACGTTTGGCATGTGCCAGGGAACACCAAGATTGGCAAATTCGCCACTGGCGCCCTGTGCTCTTCAGATAAAAGCAGTTTCACACTGAGCACATGTGACAGACGTGACAGAGTCTGGAGACGCCGTGGAGAACGTTCTGCTGCCTGCAACATCCTCCAGCATGACCGGTTTGGCATTGGGTCAGTAATGGTGTGGGGTGGCATTTGTTTGGAGGGCCGCACAGCCCTCCATGTGTTTGCCAGAGGTAGCCTGACTGCCATTAGGTACCGAGATGAGATCCTCAGACCCCTTGTGAGACCATATGCTGGTGCGGTTGGCCCTGGGTTCCTCCTAATGCAAGACAATGCTAGACCTCATGTGGCTGGAGTGTGTCAGCAGTTCCTGCAAGACGAAGGTATTGATGCTATGGACTGGCCCGCCCGTTCCCCAGACCTGAATCCAATTGAGCACATCTGGGACATCATGTCTCGCTCTATCCACCAACGTCACGTTGCACCACAGACTGTCCAGGAGTTGGCAGATGCTTTAGTCCAGGTCTGGGAGGAGATCCCTCAGGAGACCGTCCGCCACCTCATCAGGAGCATGCACAGGCGTTGTAGGGAGGTCATACAGGCACGTGGAGGCCACACACACTACTGAGCCTCATTTTGACTTGTTTTAAGGACATTACATCAAAGTTGGATCAGCTTGTAGTGTGTTTTTCCACTTTAATTTTAAGTGTGACTCCAAATCCAGACCTCCATGGGTTGAAAAATTAGATTTCTATTTTTTTATTTTTGTGTGATTTTGTTGTCAGCACATTCAACTATGTAAAGAACAAAGTATTTCAGAAGAATATTTAATTAATTCAGATGTAGGATGTGTTATTTTTGTGTTCCCTTTATTTTTTTGAGCAGTGTATAATGATCAATCTTATACACATGCGAGTTATCCCTTATTTCAAGAATAGGGTCTGAAGAATAACACCATCCACTCTCCATCTCTTGTGCAGGTAGTAATATTAGCAACTTGAATCTATGTAGCCAGCATATTCTATCTATATCTCAAGCCAATCTCTTAACCAGCGCGGGTATTTTTAACTATAATATCTATTACATATATGCTTTGTTGAGTCAGGGCAGCAGACTCATAAATAACCTAGCGGCGGCTTCCCGGTCCTATTACCAGGGAGATAGAGATTGATATAGCGGTAGCGCATGTGTTACACTTTATTCATCTAACTACAAGTATACACTATTGTGCTGCCCCTACACTTTGCAGCAGACCGCTACATACCACCAACTTATTATTAAATAATATCTTATCCTATAATATATCTAAAATAAAGCCACCATAATCCATAATGAGTGAACTATGGGGAGATCGCAAGGAACGTGGAAAACTCGTTCAATCCTTCTTTAACCGACCAACTTATGTCCCCAAACAACGAGAACCATCAAACAGACAAATAGTGGAAGCCATTATTTGTATTAAGAAATTAGAAAGACTTTTAATCACTGAAATGAGAGACTTATGGGAGGTAGCCTCACTGGAAAAATATTTAGATAATAATATCATACCTACAGGATTAAAAGTATCTAAAACATTGGCTGGGGACTTGGGGGACACAGAAACCTTGAAAAAATGGGACGAACTTTTGAACGATTTTTCCAAAAGAGCTGTACTGTTTATAATTGAAAAGAGGAAAAATGGGTTAATTAAAATTAAACCATGAAATAATGGAATTATTTGAAGTACTAAGACTGTATAAAGACCACCCAGAAATTATTAAGATCTCAAAATCTATTAAAATAAGAATTAAAATGAAAGAAGAAGAAATTATCAATAAAAAGAAACAGAAATTTGAAAGAGATCTAATACCAGTAAGTAATATGATAGAAAATACCACGGGGGATGTATCAATATATCTCACTACAATACAATAGATAACACCAACTGTGAAGGATAAGAAGCGTCCATAGAAAATATGAACCAATAGCAGACGGGAATACAATTAGTGGCATAGAAACATAGAATGTGTTGGCAGATGAGAACCATTTGGCCCATCTAGTCTGCCCAATATACTGAATATTATGAATAGCCCCTGGCCCTATCTTATATGAAGGATGGCCTTATGCCTATCCCATGCATGGTTAAACTCCTTCACTGTATTTGCAGCTACCACTTCTGCAGGAAGGCTATTCCATGCATCCACTACTCTCTCAGTAAAGTAATACTTCCTAATATCACTTTTAAACCTTTGCCCCCCTGCCCCTTTGCCGCTGTCACCAGTCGTTCAGGTACTCAATAATATAACTAATGGTTCTATAATAACTAAAAAAAAGTTATGAAGTACTTGAGTCACTTAATGAAGACGGTAATAGTCATAAGCCCAATGAGAATAGGCAAGAATCGAGAATGGAGGGTGATATTAACCCTGAAAATTGCGATGTCAAAATAAATAATAACATTAAAATCAAACAAACGGGGGGCGTGGCCTGCAGTGGAACGGAGCGGATGGCTGGCTGCAGAGTTCTCCATCACAAAGCTTTATTTCCGGCCATTGGCTCTATATCACACCGCAAAATTTAACAACATACCCTTGGAGGGAAGTTGCTCACACCCAGCAATCAGTAGAGCCTTCTCTGAAGCATGCAGGACTCCGGACTCCCGAGATCTCAACACGGCCTAGCTGCGCCAGTGCTTCCCCGACCTCAATTTAAACGGCATTTGGTGTCCGAGCTTGGACGTGGAGGAAGAACACAGGACTCGCGCAAATACCAGGGCCCGGTGAGTCGGGAGATCCGTCGCCCCACCAGAAACACCTATCTGGTTGACCTTGCTGGAGAACTCGTGCTCCTGTTGGCTGGGATTATCAGGGGCGGTCGGCCATATTGACGGCCCTCTCCTTCAGCCTCCGCCATAGGGTGCGCCTAGGGTGCTCCATCACCCTGGCCACAGTCAACAAGGGGGATATAGTGAGGCTCCCCTAAACAGCAATACCGAGCAGGGACCCACGCAAACTTACAACTCGGACCCCCTCTGTGCAGAAAAACAGCAAACCTAAAAGGTGCCATCTACACAATCAGCACATACAGACCTGCACAGGTCTACCAGCACCTCCGTGCAGACTCACTCCTCTCATCTCTCTGTGACACCTAACTGTACCTCCAACCACCTCGGAGCAGTTGGAAGGGAAGGCTTTGCCTTAATGTTTCAATAAGGAACTCTGTAAATCATACCTGGCGTTCTACCTTCTAGTTTGATATTTAAAGGGCCAGCGACCCAGGGGTGCATGTGCGCGGCTTATTGGAAGGTCATGTTTCTGTGAGCTCTGCACCACCCGCCAGATTAATCCCACTTTAGCGCCGATTTAAAGGCTCCACCAGCATTTTATATCCATGCTAAGGTCCCAGAGAATGACCCGCACCAAGGGCAAGACAAAAGTTGCCGGTACACCGAAGCCGTCGCAGACACTGCCAGAGTTATTCAGACTCACCTCACATTCCATCATGGCGGACCCGGTGGTGTCCCCCGCCAGCTCTGCCTCGTCCACAGGCAGTGGTCCACCAGCTCAAGATCAAGGCCAGGGGGACCTCTACAAGAATATCGCATCACTGTTCCGCTCCGAGCTCTCGCAGGCGGTAGCAGAATTTTCCTGCCAGATACAGGATATTGGAAACAGAGTGTTGGACCTTGAAACCTGAGTGGACGATATATCTGATGCCCTAGGCGCAGACAGGGAAGACATAAACTCCCACGCAGTCCAACTAGCCGCACTTGAGCTAAAAATCGAGGACCTAGAAAACAGGTCACGGAGGGGAAATCTGAGAGTACAGGGCCTGCCGGAATATTTTTCTGACTTACCAACAACCCTGCTCACTTTATTCAAGGCCTTGTTGCCTCAGGCTGCAGCAGATCAGTTGCGAATGGACAGGGTCCATAAGGCCCTAGGTAAACCTCGCTCTCCAGACCTGCGGAGGGACGTGGTCCTCAAATTTCATTACCCGGAGGTGAGAGACCAGATCTTAACAGCGGCCCGGAATACTTCCAACTTACCGCGACTCCCGTCATCTGTCCACCTATACGCAGACCTGGCTCCCTCGACACTCTGCAAACGCAGAGAAATTTCAGCTGAACTCTCGTACCCATACAGTGCACTCACCTACATAAGGATGTGATGCTCTTTAACGTGAAGGGATCCCGTTGGACCATCCACCACCACCTAATGCGCCGCCTAGGCCTCAACGGCCAGGTAGGTTCTGGACCAAAGTACCAGTTAACACCTCATCATCTCCTCACCTAGTCAGGTGCCTCATTGAACATCAGCTTCCTTACCTACTATTTTGTTATGTGTAAAATCCTAACTCCCACACATGGAGTACTGTGTACAGTTCTGGGCTCCTGTGAACAAAGCAAACATAGCAGAGCTGGAGAGGGTTCAGAGGAGGGCAACTAAAGTAATTACGGGAATGAGAGAATTACAGTACCCTGAAAGATTATCAAAATTAGAGTTATTCACTTTAGAAAAAAGACGATTGAGGGTACTTTCACACTAGCGTTTTTCTTTTCCGGCGCTGAGTTCCGTCCTAGGGGCTCAAATCCGGAAAAGAACTGATCAGTTTTATCCCCATGCATTCTGAATGGAGAATCAGTCCTTCAGGATGCATCAGGATGTCTTCAGTTCAGTCTTTTTGACTGATCAGGCTTTTCAGAAAAACGTAGCATGCAGTATTTTTACCTCCGGCCAAAAAGCCTGAACACTTTGACTGAACGCCGGATCAGGCCTTTTTCCCATTGACTTGCATTAACACCGGATCTGGCGCTGTGTGTTCAGTCAAAACGGATCCGGCTTTTGCATGTTAAACCCGAAAAATGTGAAAAAAAAGTTAAAGTCCATAAATGGCGGATCCGTTTTTTCCAATGCATTTTTTCATTGTGATCAAAATCAGGATTCAAATGTAATCCGTTTTCACACGTTTTTCCGGATCCGGCGGGCAGTTCCGGTGTCGGAATTGAACGCCGGATTAAAACAACGCTAGTGTGAAAGTAGCCTGAGGGGAGATTTAATTACTACAGGGAGTGCAGAATTATTAGGCAAGTTGTATTTTTGAGGATTAATTTTATTATTGAACAACAACCATGTTCTCAATGAACCCCAAAAACTCATTAATATCAAAGCTGAATATTTTTGGAAGTAGTTTTTAGTTTGTTTTTAGTTTTAGCTATTTTAGGGGGATATCTGTGTGTGCAGGTGACTATTACTGTGCATAATTATTAGGCAACTTAACAAAAAACAAATATATACCCATTTCAATTATTTATTTTTACCAGTGAAACCAATATAACATCTCAACATTCACAAATATACATTTCTGACATTCAAAAACAAAACAAAAACAAATCAGTGACCAATATAGCCACCTTTCTTTGCAAGGACACTCAAAAGCCTGCCATCCATGGATTCTGTCCGTGTTTTGATCTGTTCACCATCAACATTGCGTGCAGCAGCAACCACAGCCTCCCAGACACTGTTCAGAGAGGTGTACTGTTTTCCCTCCTTGTAAATCTCACATTTGATGATGGACCACAGGTTCTCAATGGGGTTCAGATCAGGTGAACAAGGAGGCCATGTCATTAGATTTTCTTCTTTTATACCCTTTCTTGCCAGCCACGCTGTGGAGTACTTGGACGCGTGTGATGGAGCATTGTCCTGCATGAAAATCATGTTTTTCTTGAAGGATGCAGACTTCTTCCTGTACCACTGCTTGAAGAAGGTGTCTTCCAGAAACTGGCAGTAGGACTGGGAGTTGAGCTTGACTCCATCCTCAACCCGAAAAGGCCCCACAAGCTCATCTTTGATGATACCAGCCCAAACCAGTACTCCACCTCCACCTTGCTGGCGTCTGAGTCGGACTGGAGCTCTCTGCCCTTTACCAATCCAGCCACGGGCCCATCCATCTGGCCCATCAAGACTCACTCTCATTTCATCAGTCCATAAAACCTTAGAAAAATCAGTCTTGAGATATTTCTTGGCCCAGTCTTGACGTTTCAGCTTGTGTGTCTTGTTCAGTGGTGGTCGTCTTTCAGCCTTTCTTACCTTGGCCATGTCTCTGAGTATTGCACACCTTGTGCTTTTGGGCACTCCAGTGATGTTGCAGCTCTGAAATATGGCCAAACTGGTGGCAAGTGGCATCTTGGCAGCTGCACGCTTGACTTTTCTCAGTTCATGGGCAGTTATTTTGCGCCTTGGTTTTTCCACACGCTTCTTGCGACCCTGTTGACTATTTTGAATGAAACGCTTGATTGTTCGATGATCACGCTTCAGAAGCTTTGCAATTTTAAGAGTGCTGCATCCCTCTGCAAGATATCTCACTATTTTTGACTTTTCTGAGCCTGTCAAGTCCTTCTTTTGACCCATTTTGCCAAAGGAAAGGAAGTTGCCTAATAATTATGCACACCTAATATAGGGTGTTGATGTCATTAGACCACACCCCTTCTCATTACAGAGATGCACATCACCTAATATGCTTAATTGGTAGTAGGCTTTCGAGCCTATACAGCTTGGAGTAAGACAACATGCATAAAGAGGATGATGTGGTCAAAATACTCATTTGCCTAATAATTCTGCACGCAGTGTATGTATAAATATATCAGGGGTCAGTACAGAGATCTATCCCATCATCTATTTATCCCCAAGACTGTGACGAGGGGACATCCTCTGCGTCTGGAGGAAAGAAGGTTTGTACACAAACATAGAAGAGGATTCTTTACAATAAGAGCAGCGAGGGGCGTTTTTTTTCTTTTTTTACTTTATTAATTTTATTAAAAACACTTTTTTTAAAAAAAATTCTTTACTTTATTTCTGATGTTCACTTTTGGGGGTCTGATCCCCTCTGCAATGCATTACAATACATCTGTATTGTAATTAATTGCCTGTTAGTGTATGACACTGAGCCTGAGGCTGGATCTCCTCGGCACCCGTAGAAGGCATTTCCCGATGCTGTGCAAGGCATTGGGCAACCTCTGCACGGCATTAGGCTGCCTTGTCTTGCATCGGGTCCCCGCCACAGCAGTGCGGGGACTCGATGCGCTCACTCACCCGACACAAACCCCTTCTATGTCGCGGTCAGCGCGGACCGCTGCATATAAGGGGTTAATCCACCGGCATCGGCTTTTACAGAGATGCCGGCGGATACAGCAGGGCCCCGGCTACTAGGGACTGCTGGGCCCCTGCAGTGATCGCGCGCACACCACTCTGGTGCCCGCGCGATGATCACCGTGACGTACTATTGCATCGAATTGCGGGAACGCAGTGGTTCCCATGACGTAGTAGTACGTCATGTGTCGGGAAGGGGTTAAAAGTAGGAACAAAACAACTAGTTATCAATACAAACACAAAAAGAAAAACTGTGAGGAAGGATTTTTTTTAACCAAAACCCTCAAGAAAAAAACAGAGAGGAAGGAGATGAAAAGGACTAACAAAGAAAATTAACAGGAAAACAGTAAAGGGGTAAGGTATTTTTAGGCTACATGCACATGACGCTATGTGTTTTGACATCCGTATGCCATTGTTGGTTTTTTTTTGCAGATCCATTGCAGATCCATTGTAACAATGCCCAAAATTTGTTTTGCGGGGCTACGGAACGGACATACTGATGCGGACAGCACACGGTGTGCTGTCCGCATTTTTGCAGACCCATTGAAATTAATGGGTCCGCATTCTATCCGCAAAAAAAAACGGAACGGACACGGAAACAAACAATGTTCGTGTGCATGTAGCCTTAATCTGAGTAAATATGCCCTAAAAGAAGACAAACTAGAATTACTAGAAAAAGATTTGAAATTCGCCCCATGTCTAGATTCTGCACATTTGATGCCTTTATAGGTATAAAAAAAAAATTCGATGGAATCTAGCCCTTAAAAAATATTTTATGAAGGAGGAAACAACAAAAAAAAGGACAGCTGAGACCAAGAAAGAAAACCTAAGTAAAGAAACAAATATAATAAAAAAAGAGGTGTGCATTTTTACCCACACTGAACTTAAACCCAAATCCCATTTTAGCCCCCGAGGAGAATATTCAGATGCCTTTAAAACTTTTCAAACCCTAGTAATACGGGATTAATGTAAAGTAAACCCTAAAAAAAAAAAAGGTCCACAGAATTTATCAAATGGAGAGAAAAAAGCAATTAAAACTTTGCAGATGAATAATGATATTGTCATTAGACTGACAGACAAAAGGGGGGGGAGTCATTTTGGATCAGGAAGCATACCATAAAGAAGTGATGAGATTACTTACCGACAAAAAAAAACAAAAAAAACTTTGCACTAATCCCATGGACCTGTATAAAAAGAAACTAAACCTAGTAGTAAAAAAGGGAAAATTGAAGGGAATCCTATCCACTAATTAAGCAACATATATAAATAACCAAAATCCTAGGATACCAATGTTCTATTATTTTCCTAAAATTCATAAATGCCAAATTAACCCTCCGGGTAGACATACAGTACAGACCAAAAGTTTGGATACACCTTCTCATTCAAAGAGTTTTCTTTATTTTCATGACTATGAAAATTGTGGATTCAAAAGAAAGGCATCAAAACTATGAATTAACACATGTGGAATTATATAAACAAACAAGTGTGAAACAACTGAAAATATGTCATATTCTAGGTTCTTCAAAGTAGCCACCTTTTGCTTTGATTACTGCTTTGCACACTCTTGGCATTCTCTTGATGAGCTTCAAGAGGTAGTCCCCTAAAATGGTCTTCCAACAGTCTTGAAGGAGTTCCCAGAGATGCTTAGCACTTGTTGGCCCTTTTGCCTTCACTCTGCGGTCCAGCTCACCCCAAACCATCTCGATTGGGTTCAGGTCCGGTGACTGTGGAGGCCAGGTCATCTGGCGCAGCACCCCATCACTCTCCTAGTCCCCTGAAATGGTTTTCACTTCACAGGTGTGCCCTGTCAGGTTTAATAAGTGGGATTTATTGCCTTATAAATGGGGTTGGGACCATTAGTGGTGTTGAGGAGAAGTCAGGTGGATACACAGCTGATAGTCCTACTGAATAGACTGTTGGAATTTGTATTATGGCAAGAAAAAAGCAGCTAAGTAAAGAAAAACGAGTGGCCATCATTACTTTAAGAAATGAAGAACAGTCAGTCACCCGAAAAATTGGGAAAACTTTGAAAGTAAGGGCTATTTGACCATGAAGGAGAGTGATGGGGTGCTGCGCCAGATGACCTGGCCTCCACAGTCACCGGACCTGAACCCAATCGAGATGGTTTTGGGTGAGCTGGACCGCAGAGTGAAGGCAAAAGGGCCAACAAGTGCTAAGCATCTCTGGGAACTCCTTCAAGACTGTTGGAAGACCATTTCAGGGGACTACCTCTTGAAGCTCATCAAGAGAATGCCAAGAGTGTGCAAAGCAGTAATCAAAGCAAAAGGTGGCTACTTTGAAGAACCTAGAATATGACATATTTTAAGTTGTTTCACACTTGTTTGTTATGTATATAATTCCACATGTGTTAATTCATAGTTTTGATGCCTTCATAGTCATGAAAATAAAGAAAACTCTTTGAATGAGAAGGTGTGTCCAAACTTTTGGTCTGTACTGTATATTCTCAGGGATTGATGGCTTAACTTCAAATTTATCCAAATATGTTGATGTCCTATTGCAAAAATATGTACAGAAACGTCCAGCCTATCTAAAAGATACGAAACACATTTTCCAATTATTGAAAGACACAGAATGGCAAGGTGGCTATATTTTAGGTACATTAGACGTCACCTCTTTATATACTATAATTGAAAAAATAAAAGAAAGAGAAGCAGCAGAATACTTTTTAAAGAAAGATGGGTACATGCCTGAGGAACAGATAGATTTCCTAGGGGAATGCATTACTTTTATTCTTACTCATAATTATTTCAAATATGAGCACAAGTTTTTTTTACAGACGTGGGGGACCGCGATGGGGACCAGATTCGCACCGAGTTTCACTAATCTGTACATGGGTAGATGGGAGGATCTCACAATTTACCCACAGGGAGTGCTTGGTGCAAATCTGGTCCTCTGGAAAAGATTCATGGATGATATAGTTTTTATCTGGAAAGGAGGAGAACCATTGTTGAACCAATTTTTTTATGATATTAATAAAAATGACTTTTACTTGCACTTTAAACCTTATTGGAGTCGGCAACACATTAATTTCCTGGATTTAACATATTTGTATTGAAAATGGTCAAATACAGACCAAGACATACCATAAGCCTACTGACAGTAATAGTTTTATACCTCTTGACAGCTGTCATTTATCAACTTGGCTGACAAATATCCCTTGCAGCCAGTATATCAGGGTCCGGAGGAAATGCAGAGCATTGTGCATTTTGAAAACTAGACTGATGAACTAAATAGAAAGTTTACTGAAAAAGGGTATAAAATAAATAATCTAGAACCTATTATAAAACAAGTGAAAGACCTGGACCGTAATGAATTATTACGGCATAAACCAATAAAAGAAATACCAACAGGAACAAATGGTGAGGAAATGAAAAAGGAATACTGTATCAAGGTCCCCATAATAACAAGATATAGTGAAGGAGAGGGAGCTTTTAAAAGGATTATTATAGACCACTGGGACATTTTAAGACAAGATAAAGTGATAGGAGATAAAATCCCCATATGTCCAATTTTTACATTCAGAAGAGAACAAAATCTAGCTAATTTAGTAGTCCCTTCAATAAAATCCATCCAGAAAAAAGAGCCCACTAATATAAATAAAATTAAGCAAGTCTTTTTTCCCTGCAAAATGTGTAGGAACTGCAGGCTTGCTAAACAACAGACAAAAAACCCTATTCTTGAAATAAGGGATGACTTGCATGTGTATAAAATTGAACATTATATTACTTGTAATACAAAAGGAAAAATACAGTGAGGAACAGAAGTATTTGAACACCCTACTATTTTGCAAGTTCTCCCACTTAGAAATCATGGAGGGGTCTGAAATTCACATTGTAGGTGCATTCCCACTCTGAGAGACATAATAAAAATAAATAAATCAGGAAGTCACATTAAAGAAGATTTTTAAAGAATGTATTTGTCTTGCACTGCTGAACATAAGTATTTGAACACCTGAAAAACAGCAAGAATTCTGGCTCTCAAAGACCTGTTACTGTGCCTTTAAAAAGTCCACCTCTACTCCACTCATTAATCTAACTTATTAGCACTTGTCTGAGCTCTTTAAAGACACTTGTCCACCCCACAGTCAGTCAGACGCCAACTACTACCATGGGCAAGACCAAAGAGCTGTCAAAATACACCAGAGACAAAATTGTGGACCTCCACAAGGCTGGAAACGGCTACGGGCAATTGCCAAGCAGCTTGGTGAAAATAGATCAACTGTTGGAGCAATTGTTAGAAAATGGAAGAGGCTAAAGACGACTGTCAGTCTCCCTCGGACTGGGGTTCCATTTCACCTCGTGGGGTATCACTGATGATAAGAAAGGTGAGGAATCAGCCCAGAACTACAAGGGAGGAGCTGGTCAATGACATGAAGAACTGGGACCACAGTTTCAAAGGTCACTGCTGGTAGAACACTACGCCGTCATGGTTTCAAATCATGCATTGCACGGAAGGTTCCCCTGCTCAAGTCATCACATGTCAAGGCCTGTCTGAAGTTTTCTAATGACTATCTGGATGATCCAGAGGAGGCATGGGAGAAATTCATGTGGTCAGATGAGAAACTTTTTGGTCTAAACTTCACTCGTCGTGTTTGGAGGAAAAAGAAGGATGAGTGTCATCCCAAGAACATCATCCCTACTGTGAAGCATGGGGGTGGTAACATCATGCTTTGGGGGTGCTTTTCTGTGAAGGGGACAGGACGACTGCACTGTATTAAGGAGAGGATGAATGGGGCCATTTATTGTGAGATTTTGAGCAACAACCTCCTTCCCTCAGTCAGAGCATTGAAGATGGGTCGTGGCTGGGTCTTCCAACATGACAACGACCCGAAGCACACTGCCAGGATAACCAAGGAGTGGCTCCGTAAGAAGCATATCAAGGTTCTGGAGTGGCCTAGCCAGTATCCAGACCTAAATCCAATAGAACATCTTTGGAGGGAGCTGAAACTCTGTGTTGCTCAGCGACAGTCCCGAAACCTGACAGATCTAGAGGAGATCTGTGTGGAGGAGTGGGCCAAAATCCCTGTTGCAGTGTGTGCAAACCTGGTCAAGAACTACAGGAAACGTTTGACCTCTGTAATTGCAAACAAAGTCTTCTGTACCAAATATTAACACTGATTTTCTCAGGTGTTCCAATACTTATGTTCAGCAGTGCAAGACAAATAAATTCTTTAAAAATCATACAATGTGATTTCCTGATTATTTTTTTTTTTATTCTGTCTCTCAGAGTGGGAATGTACCTACAATGTGAATTTCAGACCCCTCCATGATTTCCAAGTGGGAGAACTTGAAAAATCGCAGGGTGTTCAAATACTTCTGTTCCTCACTGTATATTATATTAAATGCCCCTGTCAGAAAATATATGTAGGTAGGACCAAACGTGTAATGAAAATTAGAATTGGGGAACATATAAAAAATATACACAAGAAATTTGATGGACATCCGCTATCACGCCATTATGCAGAACACCATGCGGGCAACTTCACTGGGTCATCATTTGGTGGTATTGAAAAGGTTAAAATGAACATAAGGGGTGGGGATTTTATTAAACAAATGTCACGCTGTGAAAGCAAGTGGATATTTAGGCTTAATAGTTTAGCACCAAAAGGCCTGAATCAGGAAATTGAGTTATTTGCTTTTCAGTAGCAGACATCCATATACCATTTACTCTATACTAGTGGATACTTTACATAATGATTGGAGTAAGACTGCCACTAAAGGATTTGAAAAAAACTCTGGTGAAATGTGCAGGTGTTGCTATGGGAACCGGACGCCTATTTAATCCACAGGACAAGAAACTCATACCATCCCTGACGAAGGAACCCGGTGGTTTTGAAATGCGTTGGACGAACTTTGTCCCTTGGAAGCATCCGTAGGACTGTTGTGACATCACACGAACACGCTCCCAAACCTTTTACCTGCCGGCTCCTTCACGCGCGCGCAAAGTAAGTAGAGCCAGAACCGCTTGGGAAGGTATTTCACTGCTCCAGTGGAGAAGATCTGAAGAATAACACCATCCACTCTCCATCTCTTGTGCAGGTAGTAATATTAACAACTTGAATCTATGTGTAGCCAGCATATTCTATCTCTATCTCTATAAAGCTTGTCAGTAGAGGAAAGCATGAACTGCTCTAAAATTTCCTGGTAGATGGCTGTGCTGACTTTGGACTTGATATAACACAGTGGACCAACATCAGCAGATGACACAGCTCCCGAAACCATCACTGCCAAGGAAAAATCTCACTAGACCTCAAGCAAGTGGGATTGGGTGCCTCTCCACTCTTCCTTCAGAGTCCAGACTCTGGGATCTTGATTTCCAAATAAAATGCAAAATTTACTTTCATTTGAAAACAGGACTTTGGACCACTGAGCAGAAGTCCAGTCCTTTTTCTCCTTAGCCCAGGTAAGACGCTACTGACATTGTCTCTGGGTCATGAGTGAAAGGACACAAGGAATGCGATAGTTCTAGCCCATGTGCTGGATACATCTGTGTGGGCACTTGAAGCCCTGACGCATACCTTGTGAGTCTCCCCAAATTATTTTCTTGACAATCCTTTCAAGGCCGCAGTTATCCCTGTTTGCACCTTTTTCTACCACATTTTTCCATCCACTCAACTTTCCATTAATATGCTTGGATACAGCACTCTGTGAACAGCCAGCTTCTGCTTCTGTCAAGTCAGCAGTCTTTTCCATGATTGTGTAGCCTACTGAACCAGACTGAGGGACCATTTAAAGGCTTAGGAAACCTTTGCAGGTGTTGTGTGTTGATTAGCTGGTTAGAGTGTGACACCATAAGTCTACAATATTGAACTTTTTCACAATATTATAATTTTATGAGATACTAACTTTTAGGTTTTTATTAGCTCTGGACGGTTATACAGTTTAGTTCATTAGAGCACCTGCGGCCATTGGCCAGTTGCATAAGTGCCTGATGCTCCCATGCTGAGAAGATCAGATTATTATGTACCCGGCCGATGGCCGGAGGAAGGCTCAGGTGGCCCCCTGGGCATCAGCCCACCAGGTAATTTCCCTCTGGAGTCGATGGCCCGTCCACCCCTGATTCCGTTCATTTAAATTCCTACTCATTCTGGGATTTGACGTCAAGGAAACTGAGCTATCAGTGATTGACAGTTATCTGTGTATGATAGGACCACCTCCTTGATGCCTAAGTCCAGAATGAGACGTTGTACTGAATCTTTTCCCATAAAAATATATATAAATCTGCTCAGCTCCTCCTGCTCTATAACATGCTGCCCGCAGATTACACTGCATTGTCATGATGACAAGTTCCCTTTTTAATTATATATTAAGAACAACCATATATTTCTCTAATTATGTCATATTTCTCTCATCTTTTCCTATATGGAAGCATGATGTTAACTGCTTACTCAGCCTTATTGGATAATAATGATAATTAAACTATTAAGAAGTTGTTTGGCTGGGTCCCTTTACTAGTGGAAATGATCAGCTTTGTACTACATAGTAAGCAGCCATTCATCTGAAACCTAGAAATAGAAGTCATTCATATAGTATATCAGGTCAGTTCTGCCTTTTGTCTGACTACTAGGTCAGCATATTTCATCCTTCTCCTGTCAGGTTAATAAAATAATGTTACTACATTTTAATCAAACAAAATATAAATGTCAAATCTCTACTGCCATCATGCACTATGAATGACTGTAGACTGTAGTAGGTGCTCGGCAGCCCCCCTGCAAACTCTGCTGCGGCTATCATTAGTACCAAGGCAAAACGTGCTTTCATCATTGAACACTACTGTTTGCCCTTGTCGGCTGCATCACAGTTCGCGGAGGTGATGGAGACAGAGCGCCTACAGCTGTTATGGTGTGGACCGCCATTAGCTACTATAGCTGTTTCCATCTGGTATTCATAGAGGAAATATTGACCCCAGCCTTCAGTATGTTATTACAAGGCTACTATGACAAACAAGTGTCCTGGTTAGGACTGTATTTTACATGATCTCACACTTACTCAGTATGACCAAGACATCATGGAACCAGTCCTACTGACTTTATTGCTTCACTAGATGTGGTGTTCCAACAAGATAACACTTGCTCACATACTGCTCATGCTACTTAATGGGCTCTTCAGGTTATTCAGCATCTCCCCTGGCCAACTCAATTGCCATATCTCTCCCCCATCAAAGATGTCTGGGATTGGATGGGGTGTTGGATCCCCCATGCACAGCAGCCAACAACCAGCTTGGCTGAACTACAGATCCAAGTTGAAAGGCAAACCCTTTGAGGATATCCAGCATCTGTATGCTACAGAACCCAAAATAAAGAGTGCACTACCTTGGATGTGTGATCATTGACCGAACAACACTGGCAGTTTATACTTTGTCAATCTCAGGTCAGTATTCACATCCCAGACATTTATGGCATATTCTTAGGGACCCACTCCTCTCTCAAGAATGAGGCCCTGATGTGAACAGAGAGCACACTGCCCATGTACGCCGTCCTCTCCATTCATTGCTGTGAGACTTCCAAAAATATCTGAGTGAGCGTGGAGCCCCATTCTTGAGATACGCAGGTTTGGTCATGTTCAGCATGGAGAGCCTGCCAGCTTTTTTGGTATATCCTATGAATATGCCATAAATGTCCCATGTGGGAATACTCTTTTATGGTATCTGGAGGGAGCTCTCTCCACACTTTACAAGGTGTGTGCAATTTTGGAAGAGTAAACTGGACATGTGATGTTCCAACAAACAACAAATCTTTACATATACAAAAAACATAATTCATTAACTGTGATACTTTTAGTATGAGGTCAAGTAGACTTAGGGTACTGACTCTCCTTAAAGAGACCAGCTGTGTATGGAGACCTAGTAGCAATGTTCTATGGGAAAATAATATGCAAAGAGCTATCTCCCAGGAGAAGAGAACCATCTCACCAGTGCTACCTTTAGGAAGTGGCTCCATATGGGTATCTGACTTGGCTGTTTTCCCTTGTCATGTCCCAAGGCTTGTTAAAAAGTCAGACTTTGACTCATAGAGAGCCACTAGTGAGATGGTTCTCTTTCCCTCTTTCCCTGGGAGATACCTCTTTGCACGTGCAGCGTAGCCATTTCAGGTATACAATAAATTCTTAATTGAAATATCTTATGAAAATATTTAAAAATTACAGCCACCGAATTCTATCATTTTATGACATGAAACAACCGGAGGTGTCAAAGTAAATGCCAGATTATAGGTGGCGTCTAGTTAGATACTGGATGTTATCTATTGATAGTATAAAATATTTGGTCCTAATATATCAGTCAGAGATGAATATATTGTAAATGTTTCTAGAAAATGATTCATGCAGAGTACAAGTTGTCTGGAAAAAGCCTTTCATATCTAATGATGCATACAAATGAAGTCTGTAGTTATTATTATACACAGCTACAAAATAATGGAGAAGAAAAACCGTGGGGTGGAGAAAAGTATAAAGAACTTCTGGCTGTCAACAGAAAATATCTAGAAATAGGCTGCACATATGTTCATCAGAGTTAATATAGAAAGCAATTCTAGAAACATCAATTGTTGCTGAAGCTTAACAAGAAGTCAATCACTCACAAGTGAATTGTAGGAACATCAGGGCAGCTAAACAGAGACTGGGAGCCCACGACCCCCGTGGCTGTTCCATCATTCAGTCCTGCTTTACGGTTCTGTCCACATCACTCCATGTAGAAGCAGGGTGCTTGGAACCATACCTCGTCCACATGCACAGAGCATCGGTTCTCCATCATGTACACGACAGCACAGACAGAAGTCTGCTCTCATTGACAGAACAGCTAGGATGCTGAACAAGTGGCATGGGTGATGGGGAAAACCTGGTGCAGATAACGGCAGATGAATGGATGGAGCGGAGGAGGGGGAGGGAACGCTTCAGCCTGCAGAGACACATTGCTAGATTATCTGCTTTGGAGACTTTGCTGTAGTCAAACATTGTAAAAAAGACTTTTATACCAGCGTCAGAAGAAACCAAATGTAGAGACAGAAGTCAACCCCACATTTCCTGAGCTGCCTGTGACATCTTAGGCTACTTTCACACATGCGTTCGGTGCGGATCCGTCTTGTATCCGCACAGATGGATCTGCGCCGATAATGCAAACGCTTGTATGCGTTCAGAACGGATCCATTTGCATTATTCTTTCAAAAGAAAGTCTAAGTCAAAGCAGATCCATCCTGACTTACATTGGAAGTCAATGGGGGACGGATCCGTTTTTAATTGCACCATATTGTGTCCGTGAAAACGGATCCGTCCCTATTGACTTACATTGTAAGTCAGGACGGATCCATTTGGCTCTGCATCGTCAGGCGGACACCAAAACGCTGCAGGCAGCGTTTTAGTGTCCGCCTCAAAAGCAGAACGGAGACCAAACGCAGCCAAACTGATGCATTCTGAACGGATCCTTTCAGAATGCATTGGGGCTGAACTGATCCATTTCGGGCCGCTTGTGAGATCCCTGAAACAGATCCCGGACCCAGAAACGCCAGTGTGAAAGTAGCCTAAGCTTTATACCAAGCAAAATCTGTGAAATTGCATATGATCAAACCCATTTTGCCCCTGGGCAGGGTCTTGCTCTTCTTTGACAATCTATGTGCACTCAAACACAACATTATCTTGGAGAAGACCACCAAATTTGGGGTGGTTGTCTCAAAGAGGTTTCAATGCATTCCATAATACCTGATTACCAAGATGTTGCGATAGGCTGTACAAGTGTAGAAGCGAAATATATATATATAAGAATGAATTCTTTTATAATGCATTTTGTGGGCATTTTCCCACTATTTTAACATCTCTGCTTGCTGTCATCAAATAGATTCTTGTTTGCATTCAGCGGTTGAAAAACTCCTCAAAGCTAAGACTTTGAGTATTATTACTCCACTTATTTACTGTCTAGACAATCCCCTTTAAGCCAAACACATCAGAAGCAGTGTTATAATGTATTGAAACAGTGATAGGCCTCATGCACACGACCGTTGGTTTATTCCGTGTCCGTTGCGCCGTTTTTCGTGATTTTCTGCGGACCCATTGATTTTCAATGGGTCCGTTGAAAAAACTCGGCTAATGCACCGTTTGCCATCCGCGACCGTGATCCGTGGTTCCAGTCCGTCAAAAAAATATAACCTGTCCTATTATTTTCGCGAAAAATGGTTCGCGGACCCATTCAAGTCAATGGGACCGCTAAGAAACGCGGAGGCACACAAGATTGTCATCCGCGTCCATTTTTTTCCTATTATTTGCATGGCAAACCTGTCTTAGACTTTTTTTTACATTCCTTTATGTCTGGTGGTCCTCCAAAAATAAAGGAAGACACACGGAAACAAAAACGGAAACGGATCACGGAACAACGGAACCCCATTTTGCGGAACGGAACACAACAACGGTCGTGTGCATGAGGCCTTCTAATGTATCAGTAAGGCCTCATGCACACGACCGTTGTTGTGTTCCGCCTGACGATGCAGAGCCAAACGGATCCGTCCTGACACACAATGTAAGTCAATGAGAACGGATCCGTTTTCACTGACACAATATGGTGCAATTGAAAACGGATCCGTCCCCCATTGACTTTCAATGTAAGTCAGGACGGATCCGTATCACTCCAGCTGTGGTGAAACTACGACTCCCAGCACGCTCCATTTATTTCTATGGAGTTCTGAGAACAGCCAAGTAAGTGTACATCTTGGGAGTAGTAGTTTTGACCCAGCTGGAGTGTCGGAGGTTAGCCATCACAGGGCTAGGCTAAATATAGAATATAGTATATCCAGTGTCTTGTGTCTTAGGCTGCGGTCACACAACAGTGAAAAACGTCAGTCACACGGCTGTTTTCAGAACCAATGAAAGTCCATGGGGCTATTCACATGGCCTTTATTTAATGGACCTATTTTAGTCCGTTTTCATGGACAAACAGACCCCACTGAAGTCAATGGGCCTGTTTTTAGCAGATGTTTACACAGGAGTGCACCCGTCATTAAAAACAGGTACGGTACACTACATAAAAAAAGGTTCTTTCATGGGGAAAAAAACAAATACCCACCTCATCCACTTGCACGCAAGGAAACACTTGCTCCGCACTGGAGTCACATGATGTGACGTCACAACGCTGAGAGCGTCAGGTCCTGGAGCCTTCAGTTCGAAGCAAGTGTTCCCTGCCATGCACGTGGATGAGGTAAGTATTTTTATACTGGAGCACTATGTGGGGACACTTATACTGGGGCATTGGGGGGCACTATGGGAGGCATTATGTATACTGAGGGCACTGCATGAATTGGGTTTAAAAAAATAAAGCATATCCTGAGGATAGGTCATCAATAGCTGGGGTTTGATGCCCTGCCGATCAGCCTTTTGAAGAGGAGGTGGCGCTCGTACGAGATTATACTGCTCGTTGTCTCGCTCGCAGCGGCGGTGCAGTGTAATTACACTGAACAAGCACTTGTAATTACACTGCGCCGCTGAGACATCCGAGATGATGGACAGCCCGCCAATCATTGATGACCTATCTTGAGGACTGGCTGCACAACCCCTTTAATAATATTTTCTCTGTCAAAGTCCCGCTAACAAAGGAGTACCTGATAATATTGTCTTTCCATACATTTGACATTTGGAACAGATAGATCCAAGCTATACGTTCACTTGGTTTTACAGTCATGGCTACTGTGGTGAAATGAAATAACACCTGGATGTAATTCTGTAAAATTCTTTTTTCAATATACTAAATTCATTGTAGTAATTGATTTACTTTACTAATATAGCTGAATATTACTCATGCACACATAACACATAACCAGTTTATGGTCAGCAAATTATTCCCAAACCGCCTAATTGTTTGCGCAGGGTATGCTGTAACACAGACGTCCAACAACCAGTTCAATCATCCCACTGTGGTTTTGGCAGTAGGATCATCTGAATCCCGTCCCTGCCTGTGCAAAATTTCAGACCAAATTTTAAAGGCACGAAAAACTAGGGAGCATATTTACTGAATTATCTGACCCAATTTTAGTGTTTTTCTTTTTCTTTTCATCCTCAGCACCATCATACAGAGTTAAAAAAAAAATGAAACAAGCTTGGGTATTGTGGGTGCAGACAACAGAAGTGGGACACACCAGATTAACATGTTAACACCATTAAATATATCCTCCTGCTTTGTCTAGCAATGAATGGATTAATATATCACTCGGCCGGCAGTGTAACCATAGAGATGGCCCTCTTTCTGTGATAGTGCTTCTGCCACTTGAATTTTGAATTATCTCAAGGTCTTATCACAAATGGTCTTCAGATTCTTTGTTTTTCACTGATGTGCTACAACCGTCCCTGCAAGACCAAATCCAATTTTCTATTAAAAAGATGAGACAATGGAAAATGAAAAAGAAATATCCGAATCTTGTCACATCTCATGTGATACAAAATGCTCCATTTTGGGTATCAGTATTTCATCCCTACATTTTATGTCAATATATTATGTATTCCCTTATAGGTAATCTAGAAATAGATATCACTTGGCTCAAAAAAGTATCTACCCTTAAAGGCTACGTACATCTTTGGGGGCATTTTTTTTATTTATTATTGCATTGTAATTATTTTGAGCTAAAACATTTTTAAAATTGGTCTTAATTAAAAATATAGAGCCAATTTTTGTGTACAGAGCCGAGATGCTGTAGTAGCAGCCTGTGGATGTTTTGTCTTTTCCGTCATTTGGGGAGATGACGGGATCCTTATCTCTGCTCTCCGACATTGTAAACTTTCATTAAAGCTCAATCCTTATCTTGCTGATAAGAATGTGGCTTGAATAATTTATTTATTTTTTTACCTCTCAGTAGTTTAGAGATAAGGTTTATTAAATGACCGGCACAAAGTGAAAGTCAAAGTACCAGTCACTGTTACTATACTGGTAGACATGGCTGGAATCCAGTGGCCAGATGGAATAAGCCAGGTGCAGTTGTAAACTGTACAGTTCTAGTCTGTACTCTGTAGTGCAGCTTGAAGTGTAGATCAAGAGATGATAATTAAGCAAAGAGTAGAAACAGTCTGGGTAAGATGGTTTTAGGAGACTGGAACAAGTCAAAATACTTGAGCAATAGTTGAATTGCCTCATGGGTATAAGTAGGCGCAAACAGGAAAAAAGATGGCTCCCAATCAGCACACATCAGCCATCTTTGTTAAGGGCAAATCCTAGGACAAACACAGCAGCCTGCAGTGGTGAAGGGTGGAAGTGCAACACAATAGTTCAGAGTGAGTGAAACAGCGGCCACTAGTGGTAAATTTCGAAAAATACATCAGGTTTCTGACAGTCACATAGTTAGAAAAACAGTTAACCCTTTGTGACAGAATGGCTCAATATTTTTAATAAAGGCCAATTGAAAATTTGATTTTTAGCCAAACAAAAATTACCTCCAAAGGTGTTCATAGCCTTTAAATAGTACATTAAAAGTTTGCAAATTGCAGAATTTCCCAGGATATTATGATAGATCTGTAAGTAGGGCAGCGTATGGTATCAAATTCTCTGCAGTTTGCAGGCTATACACTACTGTTAATTTTAGATGATAAAGGAATATAGCATGCATAGCCTGGTAATCCTGTGTAGCATAATAAAGGATTTATATGACTGTATCCGTTTTGTGGTTCGCAAATAGTGAATCCTCAAAATACGGATGCGGTCTGTGTGTATTCTGCACTTTTCACATGCCCCATTGAAAAAAGGCTTATTCTTGTCTGCAAAAGAGACAGGTCTATAACTGTAACTTGCTCACATGGATGTGGAAAGCACATGATGTGCTGACATCAGTGTGCTGTCCACATTTTTTGCGGATCCATAGAAATGAATGGGTCCAAATCAGACCAAAAATAAGGTCATGTAAATGCACCCTTCAAGGGTTACTGTCACATTTAGACCCTAATTTCAATTTTCATATGTGTAGTTACTAATAACATGATATTCCAGAATCAGTTACTATTAGACTGACTTACCCCATATTTAATAAGATTCAACCCTTAGCAACCAGTCTGCATAAAACTGCAATTTCACTATTCAGCTAAGATGGCCTCACCCTGAGGCTAATCCCGCCTGCCCTCACTAGCCAGTAACAATAGCCCCCCAAAAGTGTCAGTAACCAGAGCCCTCCTGTCACGGGGTTCCGAAGGTGCACTCGGTCCCCCATTGCCCGCAGAACTGTTGCTTAGCTTTTGGAATGAGGTTCTGTGTTTGACCTCATTCCCAGGGCGGCTTTACTAGCTGGGTGGCTCCCTGCTCCTAGTCTGCCTTGAGCGCCGAGCTGATCACTCGGTGCTCAACTGGTTGGTCTGTCGGTCATGTGACGCTGGCCACGTCACATGACCCTCACTCCCCACTATAAATACAGGCAGCCTGCTGGCTACAGGTTGCCTGTTAATTTCTAGGTTCCTGGCTATTTGTTGGACTACTGAATATTTACCTGATCCTGTTCCCTGACGATCCTCTGCCTGCTCCTCCTGTACTGCGCATACATCCTGGTATTGTGACCTCGGCTCCCACCTGACTACTCTCTTTGGACTCCTCTTGTACTTCGCTACTCTCCTGGTATTTGACCCCGGCTTCTCCTGACCATTCTTTGCTTAATCCGTTGTACTGCGTAGCTCTCTTGGTTCTGACCCGGTCCGTTCATGTTCCGTATTTTGTCTTGTCTGTCTTCCCTGCACATATCCTAAGTTAGGGACTGCCGTCCAGTTGTCCCCTGTCATCAGGATTCGTGAGGCAAGTAGGCAGGGCCAGGGGTGAGGGTGGAGCGCAGTGGTCACTACCCTTCCCCCTGTGTGTGTGTGGACGTGACCGTTACAGATTAACAGGGCCAATAACCACTGTATCATGAATCCTCTTACTACCCTGACTGACCATGTCTCTAATTTGACACAGAGGGTGCAGGAGCTAGAAGAGAAACTCCGTTCTTGTGAGTTAGGGCAAGGTTCTTCCACTCCTCTGTCCTCCAGTCCATATTTTGAACCCCAGATCAAGCTCCCAGAATCCTTTTCTGGAGACCGGAAGACGTTTCTCTCCTTTAAGGAGAATTGCAAACTCTACTTCCGTTTGCGCCCCGTGTCCTCCGGTCCCGAGAGCCAACGCGTGGGGATTATCATTTCTCTACTACAGGGTGATCCCCAGGACTGGGCATTTTCGTTACCTCCTGGGGCCAGTTGTCTAACTTCTGTGGAGGGGTTTTTTCAGGCCCTGGGTACCCTCTATGACGAACCAGACAGGGCCCTGGTAGCCGAGACAGCTCTTAGGGCACTGGTTCAGGGCCATCTCCCTGCGGAGGAGTATTGCACCCAATTCAGACGGTGGTGTGTCCCCTCAGGATGGAATGAACCAGCCCTGAAGAGTCAGTTTAGGTCTGGTCTATCTGATAATTTAAAAAATCTATTGGTCAATTACCAAATTCCTGAGACCTTAGAGGAGATGATGACCCTAGTTGTCCGACTTGACAGACGAGTTAGAGAGAGACGACAAGAACGATAGTTCTGTTCTCAGATGGTGGTCCAGCCAGAGGCCTTTTCCAGGGACAACACTGAGGTCTCCACCGAGGAACCCATGCAGGTTGGCATGACCCGGGGTAATCTTCGTCGCAGACGCGGAGAGTGCTTCTACTGTGGAGATCCTAGCCATTGGATCAACAAGTGTCCTAAGAGGGTTCTCTCTGACAAGTCTTCTAAGGCAAGACAACCTAAAGACCAGGTACACCCTGATTTTTCTAAAGGTAAGCTTTTGGTACCCATAACAATTTCTCTGGGGGTTAATAAGTGGCCGGGTAAGGCCTTTATTGACTCCGGTTCAGCGGCCAGCTTTATTGACTTTGAGTTTGCTTGTAAATTGGGTATTCCAATGTTTGCTTTACCTACACCTATCCATGTCATGGCTATTAATGCTACTCCCCTGATTGGTGGTACGGTGAGGTCATGTACCTCTGAGATTTCTCTGTCCGTGGGTGTGTGCCACTCTGAGAGATGTTCTCTTCTAGTCCTGGAGAACCTACCGGTTGAGGTGGTATTAGGGTTGCCTTGGCTCCGTTTACATAACCCCACAATTGATTGGTCCAAAGGAGAGTTGGTGAAATGGGGACCTAAGTGTGACTCATGCTTGTCCGTGGTCCAGGCTGGGGTTTCAGTAAGGTCTAATACATTACCCTCTCTTATTAAGGAATATTCTGATGTGTTCTCATCCCTTACTCCAGAGGTTCTACCCCCCCATAGACCTTATGATTGCGCCATAGAGCTAATTGAGGGTGCCGAATTTCCTAAAGGTCGAATTTATAATCTTTCAGGGCCCGAACGCAAGGCTATGGAAGATTATATTAAGGAGAGCCTTGCTAAAGGGCATATTAGACCTTCAGTCTCTCCTATGGGAGCAGGGTTTTTCTTTGTTAAAAAGAAGGATGGTGGTCTTAGGCCTTGTATTGATTACCGGAGATTAAATAAAATCACTGTCCAAAATAGATACTCTCTCCCATTGATTCCGGATTTATTTAACCAGGTTTTGGGGGCAACCTGGTTTTCCAAGATTGACCTGAAAGGGGCATACAATCTAATCCGAATCAAGGAGGGAGACGAATGGAAGACAGCGTTCAATACTCCGATAGGACACTTTGAATATCAGGTGATGCCTTTTGGACTCAGCAATGCCCCAGCTGTGTTCCAAAACTTAATGAACGATATTCTTAGGGAGTTCTTAGGTAAATTTATTATTGTCTATCTTGACGACATTTTGATATTCTCTCCTGATTTCGAATCTCATGTGTCCCATGTCAAACAAGTATTAGAGGTGTTGAGGGAGAACCAGCTATCCGCTAAGCAAGAGAAATGTGTCTTTGGTGTACAGGAGATACTGTTTCTAGGGCATGTTTTGACTCCTCACGCCTTTAAGATGGATCCTGGTAAGGTTTTAGCAATTAAGGAATGGGTAAGGCCTTCATCCTTAAAGGCTTTACAACGGTTTTTGGGTTTTGCTAATTACTACCGTAAATTTATCATTAATTTTTCTGTAATTTCTAAGCCATTGACCGACCTTACTAAGAAAGGGGCGGATTTGGAGAATTGGTCTACCAAGGCCATTTCTTCATTTGAAACATTAAAAAAGGCATTTAGTAGCGCTCCCATTCTGATCCAGCCTGATCAGGAGAGACCCTTTATTGTGGAGGTGGATGCGTCCGAGGACGGCGCAGGAGCAGTCCTTTCACAAGGTCCTGCTAGCCTCACTAACCTGAGACCGTGTGCCTTCTTCTCTAGGAAATTCTCTCCCACGGAGAGAAACTACGACATAGGGAATAGGGAGCTGTTGGCCATTAAATGGGCATTTGAGGAGTGGAGACATTTTTTGGAGGGGGCAAGGCATCGAGTAACTGTTGTCACTGACCATAAAAACCTAATGTTTCTCGAGTCCGCTAAGAGGTTGGATCCCCGACAAGCCCGATGGGCTCTGTTTTTTACCCGTTTTGATTTCTCCATTACGTTCAGGCCGGGAAGTAAAAATGTGAAGGCAGACGCATTATCGCGGAGCTTCCATGCTTTTCAACCCACTGAGACGCCGCCTGAATCCACCCCAACAGATAAGTTGTTTGTTCCCGTTCAATTTCGTCTCCAGCTGTTGGGTGAGTGTCACGATTCTGCCTTTTGTGGACATCCGGGTTTTGAGGGCACTAAGGATCTGGTTTCTAGATCTTATTGGTGGCCCACTCTGACCAGGGATGTCAAGTCTTACGTGTCAGCCTGTGAGGTTTGTGCCAGGTCTAAGACACCTAGGACTCGCCCTGCTGGTAACCTACGACCCCTACCCATTCCCAGTAGACCCTGGTCCCATATCTCGATGGACTTTATAACTGACCTACCACTGGCGGAGGGTAAGACTGTGGTTTGGGTAATGGTCGATAGGTTTAGCAAGATGGTTCATTTCATTCCCCTGTCTAAACTTCCGAATGCTAAAACCCTGGCGTCTATTTTTGTGAGAGAGATTGTTCGTTTACATGGCATCCCGGAAAATATTGTTTCGGACAGGGGTGTGCAGTTTGTGTCCAAATTCTGGAGGGCCTTCTGTCAAAGATGTAAAATTTCGTTGTCTTTTTCTTCCGCCTACCATCCTGAGAGTAATGGGCAGACTGAACGCCTTAATCAGTCTGTGGAACAATTCCTGAGGTTGTATGTTGCTGATGACCAGCAATTATGGGTCAAATTCCTTCCGTTGGCTGAATTTGCTCTGAATAACCGTGTCAATTCTTCTGCTGGGGTCTCCCCTTTCTTTTGTAACCATGGTTTTCATCCCCGTTTTCATTCTGGGTCGTCCGTCTCCTCCTTTAACCCTGAAGCTGATAAACTCTCCTCCGAACTGTGCACAGTTTGGGCCCGGGTTCAATCAAACCTAGAAAAGGCTCAATGTTCTCAAAAACTCAAGGCCGATAGGAGACGTTCAAGGGGGGTAAACTTTCAGGTTGGGGATAAAGTATGGTTGTCCTCCAAGAATCTATCTCTCAAGGTAACTTCTAAAAAATTTGCTCCTCGTTTTATTGGACAATATAAGATCACGGAAGTGATTAACCCGGTATCTTTTAGGTTGGAGCTGCCTGAGTCATTCCACATTCATAATGTGTTCCATAAATGTCTGCTCAAAAAATATTTTGAACCGGTAGTACCATCAAAAGCCTCGCCTCCGCCAGTTCTTGTTAATGATGCTGTCGAGTATGTGGTGTCTAAAATAGTGGATGTCAGGAAGGTGCGTAATTCCTTGCAGTACCTGATTCACTGGAAGGGGTATGGACCTGAAGAGAGATCTTGGGTACCTGCCAGGGAGGTTCATGCTCCTAGACTTGTTCGTAAATTTCATTTAGAACACCCTGAAAAGCCATCGCCTGAAGTCTTGGGTCCGGTGGCCCCTCGTAAAAGGGGGGGTACTGTCACAGGGTTCCGAAGGTGCACTCGGTCCCCCATTGCCCGCAGAACTGTTGCTTAGCTTTTGGAATGAGGTTCTGTGTTTGACCTCATTCCCAGGGCGGCTTTACTAGCTGGGTGGCTCCCTGCTCCTAGTCTGCCTTGAGCGCCGAGCTGATCACTCGGTGCTCAACTGGTTGGTCTGTCGGTCATGTGACGCTGGCCACGTCACATGACCCTCACTCCCCACTATAAATACAGGCAGCCTGCTGGCTACAGGTTGCCTGTTAATTTCTAGGTTCCTGGCTATTTGTTGGACTAAAACACAGAAATATAGTGGCAATACTGGAGGAGCGGCTCAACCCCTAACACTGTAGCGTGTTTTACATTGGGGGAGCAGCCCCACCGCATGTGGACCGCAGCAAACGACTATCCCCAGCAAAAAATGCATACGGTGGAGGATGTCGGCGCGGTCCACATGCACCACAAGGGCATCCTACACAAAACGTAGCATTGTGCGGATGTAAATACAATCATATAAATCACAGAAAAAATGCACCAAACGGATATGCCACTGACTATACTGGCTAGTCATAAATGCAGATATTAAAAGCTGAGACTTTCGCCAATATATTCCTGTCAGGAAAATATCGGAGCCCATCATTGCACCACGTCACGGTCACTCAGCATGGCAAAGGGTCCTACCACTACGCTACCTATGGTGTGAACACGGTCTGAAGGCGATGTAATCCAGCTCGCAGCCAGGCTTCCACACAAACGCCTAGCAGGACAACTAGTGCAATGTGAACAAAGCCAAGACTGCAAGCCACGCCCATATCAGACCCTGTGATGGAGGTCACCAGGTGCAAAAGAGTGTTTGAATGCCAGGTAACGGCACATACACTACATATAAAACAAGACAAATATTTACCTGATCCTGTTCCCTGACGATCCTCTGCCTGCTCCTCCTGTACTGCGCATACATCCTGGTATTGTGACCTCGGCTCCCACCTGACTACTCTCTTTGGACTCCTCTTGTACTTCGCTACTCTCCTGGTATTTGACCCCGGCTTCTCCTGACCATTCTTTGCTTAATCCGTTGTACTGCGTAGCTCTCTTGGTTCTGACCCGGTCCGTTCATGTTCCGTGTTTTGTCTTGTCTGTCTTCCCTGCACATATCCTAAGTTAGGGACTGCCGTCCAGTTGTCCCCTGTCATCAGGACTCGTGAGGCAAGTAGGCAGGGCCAGGGGTGAGGGTGGAGCGCAGTGGTCACTACCCTTCCCCCTGTGTGTGTGTGGACGTGACCGTTACACCTCCCCCTAAAGGGTTAATTTCCTGCAGCACAAAGGGGTCCTCTTACCACATGTTGCTTTCATTTATACACTGAGCAGATGGCAGATCTCCCTTCCCTGTTGTGCGCTGCTCCAACTCTGCATTGTCCAGCTCTGCTGAGTGAGGGAGCGTCTGCCAAGCGCAGGGACAGGGAGAAGTGCACACAGCCCAGGCACTGTTATCAGCTGCTGGGGAGGACCTGGCTTTAATCATTTACCTACAGTCCCTGGCTGTCAGTAATCTGACCTTGCACGCTGCGTGCTCCGTCCTTCAACAGATAGACAGACCATGCCTAGCAACCCTATTTTAAGCACAGGTAAAAGTAGGCAGTACAGGGAACAAAAATGTGCAATTAAGGGGTAATTGAATACACAGTGAAAAGTTAAAATAGGGCCACCAAGGTGATATTAATCACCACAATCCAATACTCCAAAAAAATATATATACGACGGTTATACTTTAAGGAAAAACAAATATAATACATACACGGACACATGCTCACTCCCCGCATACAAGAACACACAAATACATGCTCCTTTCACTCGCACAAAGCCACTTTTCCCACCAAAGATTTGTTTACGAAATGTTTACATGCTTTGTTCTAATGAGATCCTGTTCTTGGTATGAATTATACAGCTTCCATAAACAGCCATATGATGTATGTATGAACTCCCATCATGCACCCCACTCTCATAAGATATGTTAACAATCTATGCTATTTAAAGCAAAGGTAAAGATGGGGGTTTTGTGTTTAACTTTCTAAACCAGTTTTCCAGAAAGGATTTAAAATGTCAGTCAGCAACCTGTCCTAGAATATGACCAGGACTGGCTGCCTAAGGGAGTCTCACTACACTGCTGTACATTAGATAGTAATGATGTGATCCTGCCTGTGCTGCACTCCCACTGCTGTGATGGACAGGACAGGCAGTCCCTGAAGTCTCGGGGGATCACGTACTGTACAAGTTTAGTAAAGGGATGGAGATTGCCAATCTGCCCGGCGGTCTCCATCCCTTTACTACGCATGTACAGAAGGGCACAGAAGACCTTCGAGTGCAATGAGGTCGAATGGTACCACCTTTGTTGGACCTAGGGGATAATTTGGATATTAGTAAAAATAGAATGGGCACTCAAATACCTAGTTCACTAGGTAGGCAATGCGACTCAAACGATATGGTAGTAGTATATTAATTTATTGATAGCGATATATATATGCAGGTATATATCAATATACAATTAATATTGAAAACCTAATAACTCTATCCTCTAAAAAACTTAAATTGGTAAAACTCACATAAAATTGTTAATAAAATAGGCATAAATCTATCCACTGTTATAGCTAATGGAAAGCCGGAGGTCCAGTCCAGCGTTAATAGGAGGAACACAATAATATTCCGTTATCTACAACAGTGGCTAGCAGCAGATATAGCTCCAGGGATAAATAAGTGAATAAATAATTAATTAAATAAATCAATAGATGAATAAGTGAGAATTCAACAATAAAGTTGCGTGATATAACACAGTGACTAGAGGTGTCCAATGGATAAAATGTGGCAGAGTATGACACATAAAATCCACTGAATCCACAATATAGTGCAAATAAATGATAAAATAGTGAATATATATAAATATATAAATATATAAATATCTCTGGAGAGTCAATAAAACTTGCTGTCTCCCACTGGTAGTATTGTTCCAAAAATAGTCTTGCTAATAATAAAACGTATGGCCTGGATCGCGGCTTGATCCACACAATTGTCCGCAGGTAAATTCAGTTTGAGCAGATAGGCTGTATCATTAAGCAACCGCAGCAAACGCGGCAAGATACTTGAGCAGTAGTATAAGTATGTCCAATAATGTTGCAATATGATGAAGCAGCAAAGCAAATGTAGCAAACAGTATATCAGGGTGATTAAGCAGCAGTACGCATATCTCCAGCAGTATTGTGCCAATTCACATATATCGGAGCTAATAGCTCTTACTCACATGTACTCCCACCGTGGCGTCCCGCGAGGTGTAAGTTCAAGCGGACTTGTCTTTCTATAGCACAGCTGGGCTATATGCTAGCGATGCTGTATCCACCCGACTGTGAACGGGAATGCTGGCTGTGTTATGCTGCAAATCCACGTCCGGTTTCTTTGGTTAGAATCAATGTTCCACCTGTTTGGGTCAGTGCTGTTGCTGGAATATTTAACCCATCAGTCTCTGTATAAAGTCCAAAGAGACCCGCAGTTCGATTGTCTTTAGAACCGCAATTCTGACGTCCTTTAGAAAGCGCTTTCTCAATCCAATAAAATAGGAAATTGTTGCCGGTATGTTGTCAGGTCCAATTATTCCTTACCAGACGCGTTTCAAAGGCTACCTGCCTTCTTCCTCAGTGGCTGAGGAAGTGTATGGAATAGATTTTAGACAGCCTCAAAGAGTTGTCAATAGTTGACACACTCATGACATAAATTTTATTCCTCTATGCGTCAATCTTGGTGTAGTGATGACTGTGCTCGTGCGCACATTTGGGAGATTGCAGGCGATGGGGGTTTTTCAAAGCCTATGGTCGTGCTGAGGTAGTTCAGTGACAGTTAAGTGACCCAGAAAACAATGATTCTGCAGTGTGGGCCCATTGTTGGCCTAGTAGGCTTTAATGATCACCTTAGATGATCACAAAGAAAATGAATGTTTTTTCTATGCAAAATTATCCAGCCGATCGCTTTTGGTCTGTTCACAATGAAGCAACGACCTTATCACCTGGGGTGTGCCAACATTGCCATTGCCAACACACTCATAGAGGTGATCGCTTCATTGTTATACACAAGCCCGTTCACCACAACAAGGTAACGATCACGAAGGGGAATTGACACATGTATGTGCCTTTTTTTGGGGGGGTTTTGAAGCCACAGTGCAGCACCAGAGGCCAGAAAAATTAGGCATGTACACATGCCTGAAAAATTTGGTATTGTTGCAGCCGTTGCTGTAGCAGCGGCCAGAAAAATGTATGTTTGTTTCCCAGGCAGAAAGTGCCCTAAAACATTGCGGCTTGAACCCTAGTTGGTGGCGGATAAGTCACGCAAGTCATCCGGCATTCAGAGATAAAATACAGAAGCGTGTGGACCATTTTTAGCCCAAGGCAGCTCATCTCATCAGGCCTTTTTTTTTTTTTTTAATCAGATCTTTTTTATTGAGGATTTACAATGTAAATACACTGTTGTACAGATCATAAGCAGATATGATACACAGACATAGCTTTCATAAGGCTGACAGCAGACAGGTTACAATACAGTAATTAGCACTCAAATTTCCACCCATCCCCCCCACACATCCCACTTTAGCACAAAAGTTGCAAAGAAACAATACTAAACATTTCTATTCAGACGTCGAAACGACAACCATGGTTCCCACAGTTTCTCAAATTTTGATGGGAATCCACGCTTCTGGTACACCACTCGCTCATAACTTAACATCGTATCAACTGTACCTAAGAATTCGCCTAAGGTGGGTGGCGCTGTCTGTATCCAATGCAAGGCAATTAACTTTCTAGCAACATATAGCACTCTACCTATTGCTGTTTTATGTACCAGACTAGTGGTCAGTTCAGAGACATAACCCAACACACACACTCTAGGGTCAGGCGGTATCCGTACCTCATATGCGTCCTGTATAGTCTGAGTTACCATTTCCCAGTATCTCCCTAGCTTCTCGCACTTCCACATCATGTGCATCAAGTCCGCAGATTCTACAGAGCACCTTGGACATTCAGCCGTAGGTCTAAAACCTAGGCGGAACAAAAAAAACGGTGTCTTGTAGACCCTGTGGACTATAAACAGCTGCGAGAGTTTACGTCCTTCACTCAAGGAAGAGAGAGGTATCGCCTCCAGTATGTCAGACCATTGGTCATCTGTTAGTTAGCCTACATCTTTTTCCCACTTACCCCTAGCCGCCAGCAGATGTAATAGTAAAAACTTATCGAGCAGCAGCTTGTATATACAGGAGATCATACCTCTCTTCGCCCCTTTGGACAGAATCTGGTGCAATGCGATATCCCTCCCTGCCACCACAGTCGGACCCCTAAATGTGGAGTTGTATGCGTGTCTCACCTGAAGGTACTTATAGAAGTGGGTCCTAGGCAACTCATATACTTCTTGTATCCTGGCGAAGGACATGAAGTTTTTATCTTCCAGAAGGTGGCCTAATCTCAGGATACCCTTCCTTTTCCATGCTCCAAAATCAGACAAAGAGAGGAACTCCGGCAGCACGGGATTGTCCCACAGTGGAGTGTATTCCGTATTGCCGACAACACCTCTTAGCTGCTTAACCCTGTTCCATGCGGACTGGATCAAGTATCCCAGATCCCCCATCGGACCACTTTCCCGGCACCCCTAGTCTCCAGGAGCAACATTAGGTCACTAGACGACAAGCAATTAGCAAACAGCTGACATGTCACCTCACTCGGCTCCGGGTCCATCCACCCTTTAAAGTGTTGGCATTGTGCAGCCAGGAAGTACACCCAGGGGTTCGGCACTGCAAGGCCCCCTTCCGTTTTAGGATATTGCAACGTTTCAAGTTTAATTCTCGGTTGCCCCTTGCGCCATATGAGCTCCCTGAAGTTAGCATTAATCTGATCAAATTTAGACTTCGACAGCCAGACCGGGGAATTGTGTAAAACATAGAGTAGCTGTGGCATCAACACCATTTTAATAAAATTAGCTCTTCCCGCCACCGACAGGTACAGTTTACACCATGCCTTGACTTTATTCCTAAATTTAATAACCAGCGGGTCAAAGTTAAGGCGCTCAAAGTCCCGAATTCTTGGGAATACATGAATACCCAAGTACTTAAAGGTTGCTACGCATGGGATATTTCTCTCTCACACTGTCTGCGACTGCACTTGCCCGTCAAGCAGCATAATTGCCGATTTACCCCAATTTATAGTCAAACCCGACAAGGCACCGAAGCGGTCAATAATTGTCATAGCCGCTGCCAGGGATGGACCAGTGTCCCCTAGAAAAAGCAAAGTATCGTCCGCATACATCGCCACTTTATTGTTAACTGTTCCATATTGGAACCCCCGAATGTCTAACGACCTGCGAATCGCTGCAGCAAACGGCTCAATCGCAACTGCAAATAACAGAGGCGGTGTCACGGCCACGGTTTTGGCCGTGACTCCTTGGGAGCCGCATACAGTTGCCCGCGGTTTGGGTTGTTGTTTCAACCGCAGCTTGAGGCTTGATGTTGTTTGTTTTTTTTTTCTAAAAAAAAAACAGTGCCCAACACAACAAACACACTGTGGTTGTTGCCGCAGGCAACGACATGGGTGGCAACCGTGTCCTGGGAGTCAGCCCCAAGGCCGAGACACTGCCACCACATGTACACAACGACAAACGTTGCCACGGGCAACCACAGTGCAGGAAAGGTGTCCGTGCACACCACACACTACACAGAGTGCACACAGACAAACGACAGTGCATACATACACGCACACAAACTCCAAAGGAACCGCACACATACCTGTTGTCCGCGGCAACCGCACTTGAGGCAAACAACATCAAGCCTCAAGCTGCGGTTGAAACAACAACCCAAACCGCGGGCAACTGTATGCGGCTCCCAAGGAGTCACGGTCAAAACCGGGCCGTGACAGGCGGGCACCCCTGTCTAGTGCCCCGGCCCAGACAGAACTTGGGGGACACCCCACCATTCGCTCTAATACATGCTTTGGGACTAGAATACAACACTCGGACCCAGGATATGTACTCATCTCCAAATCCCATATGCGCCATAACTCTCCACAGGTATCGCCACACGATGCTGTCAAAGGCCTTGGCCGCGTCTAAAGAAAGGATAGCTCTATCTCCAACATTTTCAGCTGGGAGTTGAATACTGGCAAACACTCTTCTTACATTGATTGACGTAGATTTCTTAGGCATGAAGCCAGTCTGATCAGAGTGTATGATAGACAAAATCACTTTAGACAGACGCGTGGCCAATACCTTCGCAAGCATCTTAACATCAGTGGAGAGCAAAGAGATCGGTCTATATGAGTCCGGGAGAGAGTGATCCTTGTCTGGCTTAGGAATGACGACAATGAGCGCCTCCTGCATAGACGGAGGCAACACCCCCCCTCTCTAGAATAATTGAATACCCTCAAAAGTTCCGGGAGCAGCACTTCCGCAAAGGTCTTATATACTTCCGCCGGAAGCCCATCTAAACCTGGCGCCTTGTCGTTAGCCATCGCACCCAGTGCCGCCTTCATTTCTTCTAACTCAATCGGCTCCTCTAACTGCATCCTATCTTCCCTTGACAGCTTAGGGAGATTCAATGTATTCAAAAAGGCGTCGATCTCCTCATCTGAACATGACACCTTAGAAGTATACAGAGAGGAATAAAAATTATTCAGTATATTTAAGATGTTTTCAGTATCACGCTTCAAGACGCCATTGGAATCTATCAGGCCAGTAATACATTGCGAACCTTGCTGAGCTTTCGCTATAATCGAGAGCATATGACCTACACTCTCCCCTTCTGTAAAAAACTGTTGCTTGTAAAACAGCCGTTTCCTCTCCGCTACCTCCAAGAGGTGACATCTCAGCTCCTCCTGCCTAGTCTTTAAAGCATTGCTTGTTAGGTTAGATGGGTTCAGCACAAAGGCTTCCTCCGCTAGCTTCATACACTGCTCAAAAAAATAAAGGGAACACAAAAATAACACATCCTATATCTGAATTAATTAAATATTCTTCTGAAATACTTTGTTCTTTACATAGTGGAATGTGCTGACAACAAAATCACACAAAAATAAAAAAATGGAAATCAAATTTTTCAACCCATGGAGGTCTGGATTTGGAGTCACACTCAAAATTAAAGTGGAAAAACACACTACAGGCTGATCCAACTTTGATGTAATGTCCTTAAAACAAGTCAAAATGAGACTCAATAGTGTGTGTGGCCTCCACGTGCCTGTATGACCTTCCTACAACGCCTGTGCATGCTCCTGATGAGGTGGCGGACGGTCTCCTGAGGGATCTCCTCCCAGACCTGGACTAAAGCATCTGCCAACTCCTGGACAGTCTGTGGTGCAACGTGACGTTGGTGGATAGAGTGAGACATGATGTCCCAGATGTGCTCAATTGGATTCAGGTCTGGGGAACGGGCGGGCCAGTCCATAGCATCAATGCCTTCGTCTTGCAGGAACTGCTGACACACTCCAGCCACATGAGGTCTAGCATTGTCTTGCATTAGGAGGAACCCAGGGCCAACCGCACCAGCATATGGTCTCACAAGGGGTCTGAAGATCTCATCTCAGTACCTAATGGCAGTCAGGCTACCTCTGGCGAGCACATGGAGGGCTGTGCAGCCCTCCAAAGAAATGCCACCCCACACCATTACTGACCCAATGCCAAACCGGTCATGCTGGAGGATGTTGCAGGCAGCAGAACGTTCTCGACAGCGTCTCAAGACTCTGTCACGTCTGTCACATGTGCTCAGTGTGAACCTGCTTTCATCTGTGAAGAGCACAGGGCTCCAGTGGCGAATTTGCCAATCTTGGTGTTCTCTGTCAAATGCCAAACGTCCTGCACGGTGTTGGGCTGTAAGCACAACCCCCACCTGTGGACGTCGGGCCCTCATATCACCCTTGAGCAGACACCGTTTGAGCAGACACATGCACATTTGTGGCCTGCTGGAGGTCATTTTGCAGGGTTCTGGCAGTGCTCCTCCTGTTCCTCCTTGCACAAAGGCGGAGGTAGCGGTCCTGCTGCTGGGTTGTTGCCCTCCTACGGCCTCCTCCACGTCTCCTGATGTACTGGCCTGTCTCCTGGTAGCGCCTCCATGCTCTGGACACTACGCTGACAGACACAGCAAACCTTCTTGCCACAGCTCGCATTGATGTGCCATCCTGGATAAGCTGCACTACCTGAGCCACTTGTGTGGGTTGTAGACTCCGTCTCATGCTACCACTAGATTGAAAGCACCGCCAGCATTCAAAAGTGACCAAAACATCAGCCAGGAAGCATAGGAACTGAGAAGTGGTCTGTGTTCACCACCTGCAGAACCACTCCTTTATTGGGGGTGTCTTGCTAATTGCCTATAATTTCCACCTGTTGTCTATCCCATTTGCACAACAGCATGTGAAATTGATTGTCACTCAGTGTTGCTTCCTAAGTGGACAGTTTGATTTCACAGAAGTGTGATTGACTTGGAGTTACATTGTGTTGCTTAAGTGTTCCCTTTATTTTTTTGAGCAGTGTATTATTATGTTTCTGTATATCAAGCTCTCTAGATTTAGATTAAATCCGACTGACTGTTTTAATTAGGGAGCCCCTGAGGAAGGCCTTCATCGCTTCCCAAACAACTATCGGTGATGCAGTCACCTCATTTATGCGAAAATATTCCCTAAGGGATTGAAGCGTATCATACGTATCACCCATCAGTGTTAGCCAGAAAGTGCTCAAACGCCAGTATTTAACCCCCGGTCTGGCTGTCTGAGAAATGTCAAGGGCGACACTAAATATGGAGTGGTCCGACAAGGTCCTGGCAAGATACTCTGAGTTCCGTATAAGCGGAAACATGTGAGCATTCACCAAACCCAAATCTATGCGCGACAGGGAGCCATAAGTCGAGGAGCAACACGAGTACTTCCTGTCTAAGGGGTGGGTCTCCCTCCATATGTCCGTCAGTCCTACTTCCCTCAGTAGCCTCGCAAACGGAGTTTCACCCGTACTACTATCACTAGATGTGACCTGGCATCTATCAAGCGAGCTGTCGAGCACATTATTAAAATCTCCCACTATTAGCATTGGAAGCTCAGAAAACTCTGCCATGAACTCCATAAGCTTTCTTAAAGGCACCGAGGAAAATGGTGGGGGTATATAGATCGTCGCCAACACCATTCTCAACCCTTGGACCACACAATGCACTCCTATAAACCTTCCCTCTTCATCCACACATACCCTAAGGCATTCAAATATAATATTTTTATGGACCAGGATACTAACCCCCCTGGAATGCGAGGAGAAGACGGAATGCACCGAATAACCCACCCACGGCTTTTGTAGAACATGTATAGATTGTTTGGTCATATGCGTTTCTTGCAAGCATATTATTGCTGGCTGATATCTAGATAGGTAACGAAACAGACCATGTCTCTTCGTAGCATCCGCCATTCCCCTCACATTCCAGCTAAGTATTCTTGTAACAGATCCCATAAGAGTGCATACAAAAATAAAAGTAGGTTAGGACCACATACATCTCCACATCCCAGCAGCTGCAAGGAAAAGCAATGTTAATCACCAGAGTACATTCTCCCATCTCTACCCCATTTCCCCCATCCAGGTGAAGAAGGGCTGTACGATTCAACATCTTGGAATTGCTATCATTGGCACAATTGTAGTGTACGGGAACTGTAATACCCGTCACTACCAAAGTGTCACTTGGTGTGCTGTCATCCCTCCTAATTATGGGGAAGTTGTTATATGTCAGTTTTATAAGATGTCATGTAATGTAATGTTATGTATTTCCCTGTTACTGTGAAACTTGCATGTACAGGCCTGCAGGGGTGTCATTCCAGCTCTGAGTCGCTAGAGGGAGCTAGGGAGCCCTAGTTTATATAAGGCCCAGTCAGGGAAGTGCAAGGCAGACGGAGTCTAGTGTCTGTAATCTTCAGTTGGAGATTAGACAATGTCTGAGACAAGTCCAGGCCTGAAGCCTGCTGTCCAGGAGAAGATTCCCTCCTGAATTCCCATATGCAGAAACAGGAATATGTTAGATCAAGAACCTGAGGAAGTTACCAGCAGCTGAGAGAGACAGAGGCAAAGATCAGGAAAGCCAGAGGTACTCAGAAAAACAGAGGAGGTACTTATAAAAGCCATAGCCAAGGATATAAAGCCAGAATTAGGTTAATGGGCCTTGGTGAAGAATTGCTGTATTCCAGGATCAGACAGAATTAGAGTGCAAGCTCCTGTGCTGCAAGTCCTGTGTTCAACACTCTGTAATTACCCTGCTATAACTGAATTGCCTGCATCGACCGAATTGCAAAATCGACTGTATGCTTAGGAACTGCATTTCCAATATTGTCTCTGCTTGCAAAACTACTAAAGTTGGAGTTCTGTTTTAAGACTACGTTTCCTCAATTTATTCCTGCATCCGCAAACGGCGTGCCACCGTTTACTTGGCACTGGCGTCACAAACTATTTCTACCTATACCTGCCCTTGCAGAGAGTCAGCTGTACCAGGTTAGTGTATATTGCACTACATCACCCAGAAACACCTATTGCACGCAACTTGAGTACGCTGCACCTCTCTTTTGGCGTCACGAACAGGATTCGCACGCTTTCTAGTGCAAGAAGCGTGAACTTTGTGCCTTATACAGTTGCCCTGTGACCAAAGTGACAATTTGCCTGTTTTATTCAAGTGGACTTTGTGGACTGAAAATCATACCCAAAGTGTACCAAAAAACTCTAAAAAGCGCTGTGCAGTGTTGCGCTACCAAAAAGAAGAAAATCGCCGCATTAGAGTGTGGTTTTGTGGACTTTTTACAATCCTGCTTGCTGTCAGTGAATAGACAGCGTTTGTACCCAAAGATGGCTGCCGGGCTTGCTGAATTTACTGCTGCGTCACCTTCATCCCGAAAAGGCGGGAAAAATTGGCGCCTTTCTGAGGAAAAAGCGGGAAGAAGGTCAAGGGCAGGCGCCACGGCTCATCTGGACATTTGCATGTCTGCCAGCATGGACACCGCCTTCCATATACTGGAATACCTGGGGGGCGGCTCCCCAGTGCAGTGGGAGGAGCTGGCTACTCTAATTGACGCGACCCTATCGCTCTCCTCTGAAGGATCGAGCATGTTGGAAAGTGAGCAGAGTGTTACTGCAGCGTCCGCACCTGAAATTGCAAAGATGACTGACATCGGTGTAGAGCCAGAAGAGGCTCCACCGGCCTACTCTCCGGGACCGGAGCAACCCGCCTGCCGCCCAAGGGAGAAAGAACCCGAGCCCTGCTATGGCTCGTGGAGGGACTTTTTCCAACCATCTTTCAAATGGTCCTCCCTGATGGCGGAGATCCGAGAGGCCGCTATCAAGCGGAATACAAAGACCAAAATCATCTATGAGGAACTAACCAAGACCATACATGAGAAGCATACGCACACCCAACCCCGCCTGGAAAGGAGAAAGGGAGTGGTGCTGTCATTTGACAAACCCCGTGGCTACGGGTTTATTCAGGACTATCTAACTGGCAGAGACCTCTATGTTAATCGAAGGTCTGTCAAAAGAGACTACCTCCCTTCGTACCAGCACAGCCTCCGCGAGGGAGAGGAAGTGGAGTACACCCCTGCCGAGAGCCTACGAGGCCCTTATGCAACTGCCGTGACCCGTCCCAAGCGAGCTTCTGAGGACTGGGAGGCAGAAGAAGGAGAAGACTACTCTGGCTGCGAGCGGGAACCGGAACGCTCTCCAGAGCCGGCCCAACACGCCTTTCAGGAGCGGAGCTCCTTCATTGGGCCAAACGTCTTCTGGCAGCCAACCGTGTTGGAAAAATGGGTGAGCCCCTATCCTTCCCCCGAGCTGCCTCGTTGGGAGAAGACAATATCGGAGCTGGAGCAGTTAAAAGGACTTAGTGCTACCTTTCAGAACATCCGGATGGGACGGAGACCAGACGCATCGCCAGAACCTGCAGAGGCCGAGTCCGCGTCATCGGTGACTGTACCTGCGCCGGCGGCGCCAGCAGAGGACAGCGACTCCGACACAGAGAGCATCGGTGAGCAGATCGTCCGGCTGGAGGAGAAGTTGCGGGAGTTGCGCAAGACATACACCGCCAGGATCCAGACACCGCCGAGGAAGGATGAGGTAAGGGTGCCTGTCACCACCCGTAAACCGCCTTCTGTTGCCACCGCTCCGTCAGTGCCCCAGACCGGACCCGCGATTGCCGTAAACTGCTGCACCCAGAGCACCGGACCGCTTGCTGCGGCGGTGCCAAGCACGTTACACCCTGCAGTGATCATGTCAGGACCGGCAAGGTCCACCAGAGGGTTCACCCCTAGGCCTATGGGGCCAATACCTATTAGGGGCCCCTTTACCCTACAGCTGCCCCCTGACACTGTTATGTGGGCACACCCTTCTGTAGAAGAATACTACAGACGATACCTACCAGCGGAGCCAAGTGGTTATGATATGCCACTGTAATCAGCCTGCTAGGCCTTTGATTTACTTCACTGCAGAAGTTTGATGTTAACTCTTCCAGGACAGGAGTCCTACGTTTCTGGTCCTTTGTTGCGGCTGCCAGTTTGTCCACGGCTCAGTGGTAGGTGTTGACCACTGAAATCACAAAGTCAGCAAGGCCACGTTTGTTTCCAGGATCTCCTGCCTGCTTTTTTACCCCACGCCAAGTTGTGCCTGTTCCTTTAGTTGCACCTTTTACCCTTCACCCCCTTTTCAGGTTGATCAGGGGTATTACAGCACTTGTCTTTGCTGTCCTTTTATTGTGCAACCTCATACTAAGGAACCGTGCCCGGAGACAGACTCAAAAGTACCTGAGCCTCTGAGATTCTTATTCTTTTAAAAGTATTGTGCCCAGGGATGGACTCCACCGCATGAGAGCCTCTGTGATTTAATAAGAAATGGCCTGGGTACGGACTCATGTTTGTTCTTTGAGCCTCCAAGAACTTTTATACTGTTTTATCCATTTTGCTGTTTTATCATGGACTTATTCATTGTCATGGACTATCCTGGTTATAATGTTACGCTGTGCCAGGTCAGCGCCCCCGTTCCATTCATTATCCTGAGAGAAGAGAACGACGCCCCTTGTCACCACACTTCACCTTTGCCAATTGGACCTGATGTAAATATAAATGCAGATGAATTACATGTATGTATGCCTGCATGTCTCTTTTTCTATTTCAGGTAGAGATCCCAGTTGGGCGACCCATGATGGAGTAAGAGGTCGTACTCAGCTTAAAGCAGTGGGGTATGTAGTGTACGGGAACTGTAATACCCGTCACTACCAAAGTGTCACTTGGTGTGCTGTCATCCCTCCTAATTATGGGGAAGTTGTTATATGTTAGTTTTATAAGATGTCATGTAATGTAATGTTATGTATTTCCCTGTTACTGTGAAACTTGCATGTACAGGCCTGCAGGGGTGTCATTCCAGCTCTGAGTCGCTAGAGGGAGCTAGGGAGCCCTAGTTTATATAAGGCCCAGTCAGGGAAGTGCAAGGCAGACGGAGTCTAGTGTCTGTAATCTTCAGTTGGAGATTAGACAATGTCTGAGACAAGTCCAGGCCTGAAGCCTGCTGTCCAGGAGAAGATTCCCTCCTGAATTCCCATATGCAGAAACAGGAATATGTTAGATCAAGAACCTGAGGAAGTTTCCAGCAGCTGAGAGAGACAGAGGCAAAGATCAGGAAAGCCAGAGGTACTCAGAAAAACAGAGGAGGTACTTATAAAAGCCATAGCCAAGGATATAAAGCCAGAATTAGGTTAATGGGCCTTGGTGAAGAATTGCTGTATTCCAGGATCAGACAGAATTAGAGTGCAAGCTCCTGTGCTGCAAGTCCTGTGTTCAACACTCTGTAATTACCCTGCTATAACTGAATTGCCTGCATCGACCGAATTGCAAAATCGACTGTATGCTTAGGAACTGCATTTCCAATATTGTCTCTGCTTGCAAAACTACTAAAGTTGGAGTTCTGTTTTAAGACTACGTTTCCTCAATTTATTCCTGCATCCGCAAACGGCGTGCCACCGTTTACTTGGCACTGGCGTCACGAACTATTTCTACCTATACCTGCCCTTGCAGAGAGTCAGCTGTACCAGGTTAGTGTATATTGCACTACATCACCCAGAAACACCTATTGCACGCAACTTGAGTACGCTGCACAATTAACAGTATTAACCCTCCATGATCCCTTCCCCCCCCTCCCCCCACCCACCCTTCCCAACCCTCACAAGAAACATAAGTAGCATAACTAGATTTGCTAGTGAACCTGGGGCCAACAATGTGAACCTGGCCCAACAGCGCCTGGAGCAGCACAGCATCCAACACGATACCATCCGCAGGCACAGTGAGAAAGTGGGGAGCAACCAAGGGTGTATACTCTACCCACAAAGTGTCTCCAGCAACCGGCTAAAGACAAAAGAGAAATGTCCACAACGGTGAGCAGACAGTCCAGGGGACATCAAAACTCCATCCAAGAGCAGACATGCCCAACAGTCTCAGGTGTCAGTCGATGGGATCCTAAGGCGACGCTCATTTTGATCCAGCCATTTGACCGCAGCATCCGAATCTTCAAAGAACACAGCGGATCCAAACGCCACCACCATGAGCCTGGCCGGGAACATAATGGAATATTGGACTTGCAAGTCCCTCAACCTCCTTTTAATATCCACAAATCGAGCCCTCTTCTTTTGTACATCCGACGAATAGTCCGGGAACAGAGACACCTGTACCCCATTGATTTTCAAATCAGAGTGAGACCTCGCAGCCCTCAGTATAGTGTCCCTGTCGCGATAGTGCAGGATTTTAGCAAGTATTGGGCGTGGTGGGCGCCCTGGTGGCAGGGGTCTGGTGGGGACCCGATGCGCTCGTTCAACCGCATATAGTGCAGAAAGTCCTCTATCTCTGAATTTATCCGCAAGCCATTTTTCAATGAATTCAGTAGTATCTGGGCCTTCTGACTTCTCTGGTATTCCCACCAGCCGAATATTATTGCGACGAGAGCGGTTTTCAAGATCGTCGGTTTTTGCATAAAGCGCCGCTATGTCCTTTGACGCAGCCCGGCTCTCTTTCTGTAGGGTAGCAGTCCCATCTTCCAGGTCCAAGACCCTTCTCTCTACCTCTGAGGTGCGTTCAGCCACCTTATGCAGGTCATGACGGATAATGGATATATCAGCTTTCAGGCTTCCAATATTTATGTTCATAGATTGGAGGGTGACATTGCAGTTAGCAATTGCTGCCATAACATCTTTTAATGTAGGCTCAGGAGCAGTGATCACTGGCAGTCCTTTTTCAGTGCTGCATAAGCTATTGCTCGCCCCCCCCCCCCTCTTGCTGGCCGAGGGGTTGCTGATCATCAGCACAGGGGCCATCTTGCTCCCCTATGCCCTCATCCACTGGTGTCAGGGTGTCATCTCTTTCACCACAGTCATGGCTGGGGGACTGTTGTGACTTATGGGCAAAGCGCTCCAGCCTCGCTGCAGCTCCCTGACTCACCGCCGACCGCAGTTCAGGCCAGTCCTCCTCATCGGCGCCATCTTGAAAGCGGCTCTCCTTCTCCTGGCGGCTCGGCGTTTTACCCCTTTTCGCCGGCATGATCTCCAAACTCTGAAACAGACCGCTTCTGGAGTGTGTCCCCCGCTTCTCCTGTCGATTGCAGCACAAATCGCCACCGCTGTAGGTATAAAAGTCAGGATCCTTGCCGGAGCTAGTGCGACGTGCGTCCTACTCCATGCGCCGCTAGGCTCCGCCCTCCATCAGGCCTTTTTTAGTCAAATGTATCGCCCACTGTCAGTCCCTTCGGGATCCGTCCCTCATTCATCTTAATAAAGGTGAAGTAATCTAGACTTTTTTGACCTAGGCGACTTCTCTTCTCAGTGACAATACCTCCTGCTACACTGAAGGTCCTTTCTGACAGGACACTTGAAGCGGGGCAGGCCAGAAGTTCTATCGCAAATTGGGATAGCTCAGGCCACAGGTCAAGCGTGCACACCCAGTAGTCAAGGGGTTCATCGCTCCTCAGAGTGTCGATATCTGCAGTTAAGGCGAGGTAGTCTGCTACCTGTCGGTCGAGTTGTTCTCTGAGGGTGGACCCCGAAGGGCTGTGGCGACTTAAAAAACTCTGCATGTCCTCCATCAACAACACGTCTGTAAAGCGTCCTGTCCTTGCCGGCGTGGTCGTGGGAGGAGGAGGATTACTTTCACCTCTTCCCCTGTTAGATTCCTGTTGTGCTGTGACATCACCCTTATACGCTGTGTAAAGCATACTTTTTAATTTATTTTGGAACTGCTGCATCCTTTCCGACTTGCGGTAATTCGGTAACATTTCAGGCACTTTCTGCTTATACCGGGGGTCTAGTAGCGTGGCCACCCAGTACAGGTCGTTCTCCTTCAGACTTTTTATACAAGGGTCCCTCAACAGGCACGACAGCATGAAAGACCCCATTTGCACAAGGTTGGATGCTGAGCTACTCATGTCCCGTTCCTCGTCCTCAGTGATCTCACTGAAGGTATGTTCTTCCCCCAAGCCACGTACAACACCACGGGTACCAGATAGGTGACAACGAGCACCCTGGGATGCCTGTTGTGGTTGGTCTTCCTCCTCCTCCTCAAAGGCACATTCCTCCTCTGACTCCTCTTCCTCACAATCCTCTTCCAGCGTTGCCGCAGGTCCAGCAAGCGATGCTGATAAGGCTGTTTCTGGTGGTGATGGTGACCACAACTCTTCCTCTTCCTCTCCACGCTCATCTACGGCCTAATCCAGCACTCTTCGCAGGGCACGCTCCAGGAAGAAATCAAATGGTATGATGTCGCTGATGGTGCCTTCGGTGCGACTGACTAGGTTTGTCACCTCCTCAAAAGGACGCATGAGCCTACAGGCATTGCGCATGAGCGTCCAGTAACATGGCAAAAAAATTCCCAGCTCCGCAGAGGCTGTCCTAGCACCCCGGTCATACAAATACTCGTTGACGACTTTTTCTTGTTGGAGCAGGCGGTCGAACATTAGGAGTGTTGAATTCCAACATGTCGGGCTGTCGCAAATCAAGCGCCTCACTGGCATGTTGTTTTGCCGCTGGATATCTGAAAAGTGCGCCATGGCCGTGTAGGAACGCCTGAAATGGCCACACACCTTCCTGGCCTGCTTCAGGACGTCCCGTAAGCCTGGGCACTTAGACACAAAGCGTTGTACGATCAGATTACACACATGTGCCATGCACGGCACATGTGTCAACTTGCCCAAATTCAATGCCGCCAACAAATTGCTTCCGTTGTCACACACCACTTTGCCGATCTCCAGTTGGTGCGGAGTCAGCCACTGATCCACCTGTGCGTTCAGGGCGGACAGGAGTGCTGGTCCGGTGTGACTCTCTGCTTTCAGGCAAGTCAACCCCAAGACGGCGTGACACTGCCGTATCCGGGATGTGGAATAGCCCCTGGGGAGCTGGGGGGGTGCCGTTGATGTGGAGCAAGACGCAGCAGCAGAAGAGGACTCAGCCGAGGAGGTTATGGAAGAGGATGGAGTAGAAGGAGTAGAGTAGGTGGCAGCAGGCCTGCCTGCAAGTCGTGGCGGTGTCACCAACTCCTCTGCAGAGCCACGCATTCCATGCTTGGCAGCCGTCAGCAGGTTTACCCAATGCGCAGTGTGATATACCTGCCCTGACCGTGCTTTGCAGACCAGGTATCAGTGGTCAGATGGACCCTTGCCCCAACACTGTGTGCCAGACATGCCATTACTTCCTTTTGAACAATCGAGTACAGGTTGGGGATTGCCTTTTGTGCAAAGAAATTTTGGCCGGGTACCTTCCACTGCAGTGTCCCAATAGCTACAAATATTTTGAACGCCTCAGACTCCACCAGCTTGTATGGTAAAAACTGGCGGGCTAAGAGTTCAGACAAACCAGCTGTCAGACGCCGGGCAAGGGGGTGACTTTGTGACATTGGCTTCTTACGCTCAAACATTTCCTTGACAGACACCTGACTGTGGGCAGATGAGCAGGAACTGCTCAAGGCGAGAGACGGAGTGGCGGATGGTTGAGAGGGGGCAAGGAGGACAGCAGTGGTTGACGTGGCTGAAGATGCAGGACCAGGAGGAGGATGGCGGCTTTGAGTTTGTGTGCTGCTTGTACAAACCGGATTCCAAAAAAGTTGGGACACTAAACATATTGTGAATAAAAACTGAATGCAATGATGTGGAGATGGCAAATGTCAATATTTTATTTGTAATAGAACGTAGATGACAGATCAAACGTTTAATCCGAGTAAATGTATCATTTTAAAGGAAAAATACGTTGATTCCAATTTTCACGGTGTCAACAAATCCCAAAAAAGTTGGGACAAGTAGCAATAAGAGGCTGGAAAAAGTAAATTTGAGCATAACGAAGAGCTGGAAGACCAATTAACACTAATTAGGTCAATTGGCAACATGATTGGGTATAAAAAGAGCTTCTCAGAGTGGCAGTGTCTCTCAGAAACCAAGCTGGGTAGAGGATCACCAATTCCCACAATGTTGCGCAGAAAGATAGTGGAGCAATATCAGAAAGGTGTTACCCAGCGAAAAATTGCAAAGACTTTGCATCTATCATCATCAACTGTGCATAACATCATCCGAAGATTCAGAGAATCTGGAACAATCTCTGTGCGTAAGGCCTCATGCACACGACCGTTTTTCTTAAGGTCCGCAAAAACGGGGTCCATAGGTCCGTGATCCGTGACCGTTTTTTCATCCGTGGGTCTTCCTTGATTTTTGGAGGATCCACGGACAAACGGATCCGTCCTGAATTACAATGCAAGTCAATGGGGACGGATCCGTTTGGCGTTGACACAATATGGTGCAATTTCAAACAGATCCGTCCCCCATTGACTTTCAATGTAAAGTCAGGAGTTAATATACCATAGGATCGGAGTTTTCTCCAATCCGATGGTATATTTTAACTTGAAGCGTCCCCATCACCATGGGAACGCCTCTATGTTAGAATATACCATCGGATTTGAGTTAGATCGTGAAACTCAGATCCGACAGTATATTCTAACACAGAGGCGTTCCCATGGTGATGGGGACGCTTCAAGTTAGAATATACTGAGAACTGTGTACATGACTGCCCCCTGCTGCCTGGCAGCACCTGATCTCTTACAGGGGGCTGTGATCCGCACAATTAACCCCTCAGGTGCTGCACGGGGGGGCTACGCACTGGCCACCAATGAAATTAAAACTGGGGAGGGAGGGGGGTCTGCCCCCTGCTGCCTGGCAGCCCCTGATCTCTTATAGGGGGCTATGATATGCACTATTAACCCCTTCAGGTGCAGCACCTGAGGGGTTAATTGTGCGGATCACAGCCCCCTGTAAGAGATCGGGTGCTGCCAGGCAGCAGGGGGCAGTCATGTACACAGTTCTCAGTATATTCTAACTAGAAGCGTCCCCATCATTATGGGAACGCCTCTGTGTTAGAATATACTGTCGGATTTGAGTTTTCACGTATGAAAGTAACCTACGGCCACGGATCATGGACGCGGATGCCAATCTTGTGTGCATCCGTGTTCTTTCACGGACCCAATGACTTGAATGGGTCCGTGAACCATTGTCCGTCCAAAAAAAACGGAAAACGGCACAACGGCCACTGATGCACACAATGGTCGTGTGCATGAGGCCTAAGGGTCAAGGCCGTAAAACCATACTGGATGCCCGTGATCTCCAGGCCCTTAAACGACACTGCACCACAAACAGGAATGCGACTGTAAAGGAAATCACAGAATGGGCTCAGGAATACTTCAAGAAACCATTGTCAGTGAACACAATCCACCGTGCCATCCGCCGTTGCCAGCTGAAACTCTACAGTGCAAAGAAGAAGCCATTTCTAAGCAAGATCCACAAGCTCAGGCGTTTTCACTGGGCCAGGGATCATTTAAAATGGAGTGTGGCAAAATGGAAGACTGTTCTGTGGTCAGACGAGTCACGATTCAAAGTTCTTTTTGGAAATCTGGGACGCTATGTAATCCGGGCCAAAGAGGACAAGGACAACCCAAGTTGTTATCAATGCTCAGTTCAGAAGCCTGCATCTCTGGTGGTATGGGGCAGGGGCGTAGCTAGAAATGCATGGGCCCCATAGCAAAAAAAATTATGGGCCCCCCCCCTGCCATCCACAGATCCCCCTCCCCTAAACAGTGCCATCCACAGATCTCCCCCCTAAACAGTGCCATCCACAGATCCCCCCTAAACATTGCCATCCACAGATCCCCCTAAACAGTGCCATCCACAGATCCCCCCTAAACAGTGCCATCCACAGATCCCCCCCTAAACAGTGCCATCCACAGATCCCCCCTAAACAGTGCCATCCACAGATCCCCCCTCCCCTAAACAGTGCCATCCACATATCCCCCCTCCCCTAAACAGTGCCATCCACAGATCCCCCCTAAACAGTGCCATCCACAGATCCCCCCTAAACAGTGCCATGGCACTGTTTAGGGGAGGGGGATCTGTGGATGGCACTGTTTAGGGGGGATCTGTGGATGGCACTGTTTAGGGGAGGGGGGATCTGTGGATGGCACTGTAGAGGGATCTGTGGATGGCACTGCCATCCACAGATCCCCCTACAGTGCCATCCACAGATCCCCCTCCCCGACGCTCACAGCAGTATATTTATAAACTAATCAGTAACTACTTTAACTTTAATCATTGCTCATTGCTGAGCTCTTTACTTGGATTATTTGGATATCTTACTTTGTCTTAGCTCCGGTAATAGCAGGCAGTGCGGGGGGCGGCGCTCACTCACTGACGTCACGCGCCTGCTCCTCCCACTAGGCGGCGCAGATGCGTGACGTCAGTGAGTGAGCGCCGCCCCCCGCACTGCCTGCTATTACCGGAGCTAAGACAAAGTAAGATATCCAAATAATCCAAGTAAAGAGCTCAGCAATGAGCAATGATTAAAGTTAAAGTAGTTACTGATTAATTTATAAATATACTGCTGTGAGCGGCGTGGCCCTGTATATTCTAACCCCCAGGCAAGCGTCCCTGTCACCATGGGAACGCCTGGGGGTTAGAATATACCATTGGATTCGAGTTTTTACGATCTCACTGAGCTCGTAAAACTCAGATCCGGTGGTATATTCTAACCCCCAGGCAAGCGTCCCCGTCACCATGGGAACGCCTGGGGGCTAGAATATACCATCGGATCTTCTGAATTACTCAGTGGCCTGGCTGGAGCCTCCGCAGTCACTGTGTCGGCCCGGCCCTGCGTGCGCCCTGCTCCAGTCCTGACTCCTCCCCAGCCAGGCCCGAGCCTCGGACCGCCCGCGTCCCGCCCACTACACTAGTCTAGTCTCGGGCCTGGCTGCCTGTGTGTGGTTGGTGTGTGTGTAAATTAAAAAAATAAATAAATCAACAGAAGGCGGCCCAGACGGGCCCCCAGTGGCGTAGGGCCCCATAGCCACTGCTATGGTTGCTATGGCGATCCCTACGCCACTGGTATGGGGTTGCATGAGTGCGTGTGGCATGGGCAGCTTGCATGTCTGGAAAGGCACCATCAATGCAGAAAAATATATTCAGGTTCTAGAACAACATATGCTCCCATCCAGACGTCATCTATTTCAGGGAAGACCCTGCATTTTTCAACAAGATAATGCCAGACCATATTCTGCATCAATCACAACATCATGGCTGCGTAGGAGAAGGATCCGGGTACTGAAATGGCCAGTCTGCAGTCCAGATCTTTCACCTATAGAGAACATTTGGCGCATCATAAAGAGGAAGGTGCAACAAAGAAGGCCCAAGACGATTGAACAGTTAGAGGCCTGTATTAGACAAGAATGGGAGAGCATTCCTATTTCTAAACTTGAGAAACTGGTCTCGGTCCCCAGACGTCTGTTGAGTGTTGTAAGAAGAAGGGGAGATGCCACACAGTGGTGAAAATGGCCTTGTCCCAACTTTTTGGGGATTTGTTGACACCATGAAATTCAGATTAAACATATTTTTCCCTTAAAATGGTACATTTTCTCAGTTTAAACTTTTGTTCCGTGATTTATGTTCTATTCTGATTAAAATATTATAAGTTGGCACCTCCATCATTGCATTCAGTTTTTATTCACGATTTGTATAGTGTCCCAACTTTTTTGGAATCCGGTTTGTACTCATGTGTTGATCCCATAGGCGTTTGTGATGTGCGATCATGTGCCTTCGCAAAGCAGTTGTACCTAGGTGGGTGTTGGACTTCCCACGACTCAGTTTCTTTTGGCACAGGTTGCAAATGGCATCGCTGTTGTCAGAGGCAGACACACAAAAAAAATGCCACACTGCTGAGCTCTGCAATGACGGCATTCTGGTGGTGGCAACAGCATGCGTTGATTGGCGTGCTGTCTGGCTGACCCCGGGTGCCGATGCATGCTGTCTGACTGTGCCACTAGCTCATTGCGACGACCTCCCCCTGCTTCCAACTCGTCTCCTCCCCCTCTGTCTCCCCATCAGAACTTTCCACCTGTTTTTCTTCTCTTCGAGCGGGCACCCACGTGACATCCACGGACACATCGTCATCATCAACCGCTTCACTTGTATCTGACAACTCAGCAAAGGAAGCAGCAGCGGGTACAACATCATCATCATCACACCGTACGTCCATGTGTAATGCTGCCTGACTGAGACATATCCCTGTTATCTACATCCTCTGGCAATAATGGTTGCGCATCACTCATTTCTTCCAACTGAGTAAATAACTCCTCTGACAGATCAAGTGAAGCGGCTGTGGTACTAGTGTTGGTGGTGGCAGCAGGCGGGCGAGTGGTAACTTTAGAGGTGCCCGAAGCTGAGCTGGAGGAGGATGGTGCGCCAAGGTTCCGAGCGGAAGCTGTAGAAGATTGGGTGTCCTGTGTTAGCCAGTCAACTATGTCCTCAGAACTTTTCGAGTTCAGGGTATGTGGCCTCAACACTGGGCATTATTCTAGGGCCAAAGGGAATCACAGCACCACGACCACCCCTGCGGGGTGGCCTGCCTCTGCCTGTCATTTTTTTTTTAATCGTTAAGTTGTACTATGCGTGCAAGCTACTGTGACACCAGATATGAGTTGCGCTGGTGACACTATGCACTTGCAGCTGGGCCTTAAACACACAAACACGTGTGTGAAACTGACTGCTATTTATTCACAGTCAAAATTGTTGTTTTTCTTTAAATGGAATCGAATGTGACACCAGATATGAGTTGCGCTGAAGTGACACTATGCACTGGCAGCTGGGCCTTAAACACACAAACATATGTGTGCAACTGACTGCTATTTATTCACAGTCAAAATGGTTGTTTTTATTTAAATGGAATCTAATGTGACACCAGATATGAATTGCGCTGAAGTGACACTGTGGACTTGCAGCTGGGCCTTAAACACACAAACACGTGTGTGCAACTGACTGCTTTTTATTCACAGTCAAAATTGTTGTTTTTATTTAAATGGAATCGAATGTGACACCAGATATGAGTTGCGCTGAAGTGACACTATGCACTGGCAGCTGGGCCTTAAACACACAAACACGTGTGTGCAACTGACTGCTATTTATTCACAGTCAAAATTGTTGTTTTTCTTTAAATGCAATCGAATGTGACACCAGATATGAGTTGCACTGAAGTGACACTATGCGCTTGCAGCTGGGCCTTAAACACACAAACACGTGTGTGCAACTGACTGCTATTTATTCACAGTCAAAATTGTTGTTTTTATTTAATTGGTATCGAATGTGACACCAAGTATGAGTTGCGCTGAAGTGACACTATGCGCTTGCAGCTGGGCCTTAAACACATAAACACGTGTGTGCAACTGACTGCTATTTATTCACAGTCAAAATTGTTGTTTTTCTTTAAATGGAATCGAATGTGACACCAGATATGAGTTGCGCTGAAGTGACACTATGCACTGGCAGCTGGGCCTTAAACACACAAACACGTGTGTGCAACTGACTGCTATTTATTCACAGTCAAAATTGTTGTTTTTCTTTAAATGCAATCGAATGTGACACCAGATATTAGTTGCGCTGAAGTGACACTATGCGCTTGCAGCTGGGCCTTAAACACACAAACACGTGTGTGCAACTGACTGCTATTTATTCACAGTCAAAATTGTTGTTTTTCTTTAAATGCAATCGAATGTGACACCAGATATGAGTTGCGCTGAAGTGACACTATGCGCTTGCAGCTGGGCCTTAAACACATAAACACGTGTGTGCAACTGACTGCTATTTATTCACAGTCAAAATTTTTGTTTTTATTTAAATGGAATCGAATGTGACACCAGATATGAGTTGCGCTGAAGTGACACTATGCACTGGCAGCTGGGCCTTAAACACACAAACACGTGTGTGCAACTGACTGCTATTTATTCACAGTCAAAATTGTTGTTTTTATTAAAATGGAATCGAATGTGACACCAGATATGAGTTGCGCTGAAGTGACACTATGCGCTTGCAGCTGGGCCTTAAACACACAAACACGTGTGTGCAACTGACTGCTATTTATTCACAGTCAAAATTGTTGTTTTTCTTTAAATGGAATCGAATGTGACACCAGATATTAGTTGCGCTGAAGTGACACTATGCGCTTGCAGCTTGGCCTTAAACACACAAACACGTGTGTGCAACTGACTGCTATTTATTCACAGTCAAAATTGTTGTTTTTATTTAAATGGAATCGAATGTGACACCAGATATGAATGGCGCTGAAGTGACACTATGCGCTTGCAGCTGGGCCTTAAACACCCAAACACGTGTGTGCAACTGACTGCTATTTATTCACAGTCAAAATAGTTTTTATTTAAATGGAATCGAATGTGACACCAAATATGAGTTGCGCTGAAGTGACACTATGCGCTTGCAGCTAGGCCTTAAACACACAAACACGTGTGTGCAACTGACTGCTATTTATTCACAGTCAAAATTGTTGTTTTTCTTTAAATGGAATCGAATGTGACACCAGATATGAGTTGCGCTGAAGTGACACTATGCACTTGCAGCTGGGCCTTAAACACACAAACACGTGTGTGCAACTGACTGCTATTTATTCACAGTCAAAATTGTTGTTTTTATTTAAATGGTATCGAATGTGACACCAAATATGAGTTGCGCTGAAGTGACACTATGCGCTTGCAGCTGGGCCTTAAACACGTGTGTGCAACTGACTGCTATTTATTCACAGTCAAAATTGTTGTTTTTATTTAAATGGAATCGAATGTGACACCAGATATAAGTTGCGCTGGTGACACTGTGCACTTGCAGGGCATGAAACACACGCGCGTGCTGGCAACTGACTGCTATTATATTACAGTCAAAATTTTTTTTTTTTTTTTTAAATGCAAGCTACTGTGACACCAGATATGAGTGGTGTGAGGGCTTTTTGGGGTGCTGTCCTTACAGCAGAGATCAGATGAGTCTTTCAGGACTGCAGTGGACACTGAATACACTTGCCTAGCTATCGATTTCCCTATTAAATCAGCAGCAGCTGCACTGTCCCTCCTCTCACTAAGAATGCAGCTTCCGAATGAATCTAAAATGGATGCTGTCCAGGAGGTGGGAGGGTCTGCTGCTGATTGGCTGGAATGTGTCTGCTGACTGTGAGGTACAGGGTCATTAGGAACCTGTATTAATCGCATTGCGATTACAACTTAGATCTGAGTTCCTAATGGTTGTATTGCTAGAATTGACGAATATAACGAATATAGCACTATATTCTCAATCTTCGTTATATTCTAGCAATACAACAACCATTAGGAACCCAGCTCTAAGTTGAATTCGCAATGCGATTAATATAACCTGTATTAATCTAATTTCGATTACAACTTAGTCAAATTTGTGACACTGCAGCTTCCGAATTAATCTAAAATGGATGCTGTCCAGGAGGTGGGAGGGTCTGGGAGGGAGGGTATGATGCTGATTGGCTGGAATGTGTCTGCTGACTGTGAGGTACAGGGTCAAAGTTTACACAATGATGACGAATAGGGGGGCGGACCGAACATCGCATATGTTCGCCCGCCGCGGTGAACGCGAACAAGCAATGTTCGCCGGGAACTATTTGCCAGCGAATAGTTTGGGACATCTCTAGTCATGAACTCTGATATTCAGTTTTCAACCTTCTTCTAGTTTCAGACTTTTCTCATGTGGTTGCATCCCTCTCTCAGTGCGTACTTACCTTCCTATCCACAGCCTGTGTGAGTGACCCTCCCTGGATTCCCTCTCTTCTCACACATCTACTATGTACAACCTCTTGCTGCAACACAAACGTATTCCGGATGTATTACTCTTGTGTAATGGCCCAACCACAGGTTTAACTGACTTGAACTCACAGGGATCTATAATGCTGTGAAACTGAGGTCAGATTCAGAAGAACCAGCAGCTACACTGAGGAAAAAAAGAATTTGATACACTGGCGATTTTGCAAGTTTTCCCTCCTACAAAGAATGTAGAGGTCTGTCATTTTTACCTTTGGTACACTTCAACAGTAAGTAAAAAAAAAAGAAGCCAAAAAATCACATTGTATGATGTTTAAATAATTTGCATTTTATTGCATGAAATAAGTATTTGATACAATACAAAAAAAAGAACTTAATATTTGGTACAGAAGCATTTGTTTGCAATTACAGACATTTCCTGTAGTTCTTGACCAAGTTTGCACACACTGCAGCAGGGATTTTGGCCCACTCTTCCATACAGATCTTCTCCAGATCTTTCAGGTTTTGGGGCTGTCGCTGGGCTACATTAAGTTTCAGCTCCCTCCAAAGAATTTCAATTGGGTTCAGGTCTGGAGACTGGCTAGTCCACTCCAGGATCTTGATATGCTTCTTACGGAGCCACTCCTTAGCTGCCCTGGCTGTGTGTTTCGGGTCATTGCCATGCTGAAGGACGCAGCCATGACCCATCTTCAATGCTCTTACTGAGGGATCCCACAATGCATGGCCCTATTAATCCTCCCTTCAATATGATTCAGTTGTCCTGTCTTGATTGCAGAAAAGCACCCCCAAAGTATGATGTTTCCACCCCCCATGCTTTACGGTTGGGAAGGTGTTCTTCCTCCAAACACGGCGAGTGGAGTTGATACCAAAAAGTTATATTTTGATCATCCAGATGATCACTGGCAAACTTCAAACGGGCCTGGACATGTGCTGGTGTGAGCAGGGGGACCTTGCATGCCCTGCAGGATTTTAATCCATGATGGCGTAGTGTGTTACTAACGGTAAGACTGTTGAGACTGTAGAGACTGTAGTCCCAGCTCTCTCCAAGACATTGACCAGGTCCTCCTGTGTACTTCTGGGCTGATTCCTGACCTTTCTCAGAATCATCCTTACCCCAGGCGAGATCTTGCATGGAACCCCAGACCGAGGAAGATTGACAGTCATCTTGTGTTGCTACCATTTTCTAATAATTATGCCAACAGTTGTTGCCTTCTCACCAAGCTGTTTGTCCTGTAGCCCATCCCAGCCTTGTGCAGGTCTACAATTTTGTCCCTGGTGTCCTTAGACAGCTCTTTGGTCTTGGCCATGGTGGAGAGGTTGGAGTGTGATTGAATGAGTGTGTGGACAGGTGTCTTTTATACAGGTAATGAGTTCAAACAGGTGCAATTATTACAGATAATGAGTGCAGAGTAGGAGGGTTTCTTAAGGAAAAACTAACAGGTCTGTGAGAGACAAGAATTCTTGCTGGTTGGTAGGTGATCAAATTCTTATTTCATGCAATAAAATGCAAATTAATTAGTATACTTATGATAAAAATTACAGATCTCTCCATTCTTTGTAGGTGGGAAAACTTGCAAAATCACCAGTGTATCAAATACTTACCGTATTTTTCGCCCTATAAGACGCACTTTCCCCCCCCAAAAAAATGGGGGGAAAATAGCAGTGCGTCTCATGGGGCGAATGCTGTTGATTTTGCCGTATTTTCAATGATACACCCGCCGCGATGCCGCGCGGCGGGTGTATCAGCTGTGAGGGAGGAGGGCCTGGGGGCCGGCATCTGCATTTATAATGACAGCGGGGCCCGTGCAGTGACTGTATTCTACTACACGGGCCCCGCTCACTGTATAATCGTATCTGTATTCTGTAATAGTTAATTGTGTATATAATGTAATCGCATAATCAGCGCTACTTACAACTACAAGCGCTCGGTAGGTAGCAGAGAGGAGGGAGGAGGCAGGCCGGGAGGACGGGCGGGCGGCGCGTCACTCACTACGTCACGCGCCTGCGCCGCCCACTTTATGAATGAAGCAGGCGGCGTGGGCGCATGACGTAGTGACTCACGCTACCAGCGCCCGTCCTCCCGGCCTGCCTCCTCCCTCCTCTCTGCTACCTACCGAGCGCTTGTAGTTGTAAGTAGCGCTGATTATGCGATTACATTATATACACAATTAACTATTACAGAATACAGATACGATTATACAGTGAGCGGGGCCCGTGTAGTAGAATACAGTCACTGCACGGGCCCCGCTGTCATTATAAAAGCAGATGCGACCCCCACCCCTTGTATTGAGGGTCATTCACTACAGGGACACTGTTATGGAGGGGATCTGTGGATGACACATAGCATAAGATGCTATATATGTGTCATCCACAGATCCCCCCATAACAGTGTCATACACAGATCCCCATAACAGTGTCACCCATATCCCCCATAAGTGTCACCCACAGATCCCCCATTAGTGTCACCCATAGATCCCCCATAAGTGTCACCCACAGATCCCCCATAAGTGTCACCCACAGATCCCCCATAAGTGTCACCCACAGATCCCCCATAAGTGTCACCCACAGATCCCCCATAAGTGTCACCCACAGATCCCCCATAAGTGTCACCCACAGATCCCCATAACAGTGCGTCACCCACAGATCCCCATTACAGTGCGTCACCCACAGATCCCCCATAACAGTGCGTCACCCACAGATCCCCATAACAGTGCGTCACCCACAGATCCCCCATAACAGTTCGCCATCCACAGATCCCCCATAACAGTGTGCCATCCACAGACCACAATTAGTTCAAAACAACCAAAAGCACACCTATTGGTTCAAAATATTTTTTTTCTTATTTTCCTCCTCAAAAACCTAGGTGCGTCTTATGGGCCGCACCGGCCTTATAGGGCGAAAAATACGGTATTTTGCCTACTGTATGTGAAGGACTTACACACATACTGTAGAAGTAAAATGGTAGAAAGTTTTTAAAGGCTATTTAGAAAGTTGCTTAATTTTGCATTTAGAAATTATGGATATGATGGATTTGTTGATGTATATATATTATTTTCTGGTTCAAGAAAAAAAAATACTTTAACTGGGGAACGAACAGAATACTTACATGGTGATTTACTTTTCATCATTTTAGTTGCAGATATGCCAATTCTCGGGCTCCTTTTCTGTAATCCAAGATGGCCGCACCACTTCTCAGACTGCCTGGTGCACACTGTGCATTTGATAGTCCAAGACACTTCCTGCTTGCCCACATGAGCACATGAGCAGTGCTGGCCAATCCAAGGGCAGCAGGAAGTGTCTTGGACTACCAAATGCACGGTATGCACCAGATAGTCTGAGAAGAGGCCAGGATTTGGGGGATATGCAACTAAAAAGATGAAAAGAAGTGGAGCCTACACAAAGATAAGGTATAACTGCAAGCTCATCACCTGAGTCCGGTTGAGATTGGGGAATTAGTCAAACCCTTCCAGTACACCTCATGGTATTTTAAAGCATCTCTAGGTAATACCTTATGCCCCCTGGCAGTATAGCCCTGCCTTTTCCTCCCCCCCCCCTCTCTCCCTCCCCACATCTTTCCTTTCTTTTCTTTTCTCCCCGATGTCTTCGATTCTTGTTTTATTTATTTTAAGTTAAAATAAAAAATGCAGTCAGATTCATATGTACTGAATTCGTGTCCCCTATGATGCAGTTTTTGACCCCCTGACTCCTTTCTGAGGACACGTGGGGAAAGTATGTATAATGTGTGACATGTGGGTACATGACCCTTGCATTGTTTTTTTATTTGTGAATGTGCTTCAAATAAACAGAATAAAAAAAAAAAAAGATCTGCACCTGTTCTGTGTTTAGAGCCGCATCTTGTTTTGGCTCACAATCACTGATTGAACACTGACCAAACACTGACAGTGTGAAAGCAGCCTAAGGCCTCATGCACACGACCATTGTTTTATTCCGTGTCCATTGTTCCGTTTTTCGTGATTTTCTGTGGACCCATTGACTTTCAATGGGTCTGTTGAAAACTCGGCTAATGCACCGTTTGCCATCCGCGTCCATGATCCGTGGTTCCAGTCCGTAAAAAAAATATAACCTGTCCTATTTTTTTCACGGAAAACGGTTCGCGGACCCATTCAAGTCAATGGGACCGTGAAAAAACGCGGAGGCACACAAGACTGTCATCCGCGTCCGTTTTTTTCCTATCATTTGCATGGCAAACTTGACTTAGATTTTTTTTTACTTTCCTTCATGTCTGGTGATCCTCCAAAAATAAAGGAAGACACACGGAAACAAAAACGGAAACGGATCACGGAACAACGGAACCCCATTTTGCGGAACGGAACACAACAACGGTCATGTGCATGAGGCCTTAATAACTTTGTTATTCTTAGAAATGTATTACCAATTGACAATGTGTCACCTTTCCCATTGTCAGTGGGGCCAGACAGTGCTGACAGGGTGTAGGGCACAATTAGGTAACTTGTAGTTGTGAAATGTGCAAAACTAAAAAAGTAACCAATAATGAATTACTTGTTAAACCCCCCACCGCTCCAGTCACTGACTGCTTTGCTGCAGCAATGACTTGCCCATACAGCAGGGAGCACTGGAGCAGAAGTGCTGTGGCTGCGGGGGTTTCACAGTTGAATAATGGTTATTTATTATTTTGTTTCATTTTCTCAAAATTCGGAATAACCCCATACCAGTTCTGTTCAGGGACTGAATAAGAACTGTCATTCATTTCTGTCTATGGCGTATTTATTAACTGTTACAGAGATCCTGATAAAAGTCTAAGTTGCAGATACTTTTAATATATTTCGCTGATGGTGCCCTTCCCTTTTATGAATCATGCACAAACTCTATGGCAGCTTTTTCTTGATATATAGATTTACATTCCTGCACAAGTCGCGGGTAACTAATGGTTAACACATGCTGTGCTGGACTGTCCTGTTGTACAATATTCTTGTGCTGTTTCAGCATATAATGAAGTCACAGCATGTGTGCCTCTAATAACTACATGCTGGGTTCATTCTAAGCATCAAAATGACACATCACATGTTCTTGGAGAGAAGCAAAACACATGATTTCCCCTAGTTATAGCAAATGGATTCAGAGGGAACACACTGTTACTTAGCTGTACTCAGGATAGGTCATCAATATCTGATTTTCGGGGGTCTGAAACCACTGCTGATCAGATGTCTAAAGGCTGTATTACACTGACTGATAATCGCTAATGAGTGTTTTCGCATGAACGCTCGTTAGCGCTCATCTTGCAGTGCAATACTGCTACCAATTGCCCGATGAACAAGCCATTTCCTGCGGCAGATCGTGCTTTCTAATAGCGATCTGCCGCAGGCAAACCACTAGACAGCATGGGGGACGAGCGATGGCATAGCGATCCCATGCTGTGGAGGAAATCGCTGCATGTAATAGCAGCGGTCTCCTCCAGTAGCTAGCAGGCGATTGCCGGGAAGGAACACTCCCCTCCCGACAATCACTTGCTGATCTGTCTGTCTAGTACAGGCTATAGGGGAGGTCTGGTGCCAGAAGTCAGAGCAGTAACTGCACAGCTAAGTCTATTGTGTAGTGGCCGGAGCTGGTTATTGCAGCTCTGCTCACATTACCTTCAATGGAAGCAGCACTGCAGTAACCAGATGCATCCGTTACAGAAAGGCCAAAACTGTGTAGTTCCGGTGCCGGCAGTTGATCATCAGGGATGCGGGATGTCTGACCTCTGCCGATCAGATATTGATGGCCTGTCCTTAGGATAGGCCATCAAGAGTTATGTCATGGACAACCCCTTTAACTAACACTTCCTGAATCCTTCCTTATATTTATCTCTGAACACTGACTCAACAAACACCATTGACTCTCATTGTCCCTCAAAATATCCCCATTGAAAACCCTAATCTGCAATACTGACCCTAACACAACAACAAGAGGGCACTGTGACCCAGAGACAAGAATCCTAAACTGAGCAGGACTGAACTAAAAGCATGGCAAGACAGACTGAAACAGGGAGGAAAAAAACTGTCAACTAGGCATGGAATAGGATACTAGAATATACAAAGATTACTGGATATGGATGCACAGAGCTTACGCTATAACCAGTAACCCACTGCCGAAGCCAGAAATATTTAAAGAGAGACTAACCAATCAGGAATTTCTTTCCAAATGAGCCTGGCTGCAGCAGAAAGGTCAGGTGACCCACACTAATGGACCAGCCCCAACAAAGCTAACACACAGGAGAAGAGGCAATAGCAGGAGTACAGTAGTTTCTACTGATTGTAACAAAGATCCCTTAACGGATCCCTTAAAGGGAATCTGTCACCTGCTTTAACCATTTTTAAGCTGGCACCATCGCTATGTGGACTAAAGTACCTCGTTTCCAGCAGTCTTCTTTTTACTTGATTTCGTTTTGTAGTTTTGATATAAAAGCGCTTTTTCTGATATGCTAATTAGGGTCCAAGGAGCCCAGAGGGGCGTTTTTTTTCCTCTCCGGAGCCCAGTGACGCCCCCCTGCAGTGCCCAGCCCGCCTTAATTTGAATTCCAAGAATGCCTCCTGATCATCAGATAACCTCCCACAGCCCGGCAAACGGTTCCGCCCTCTCCCCACGTCATAGTCTACCTTATAGAAATGCCCGTCCTTCTTCCTGTCTGCGGCCCGAAAACTCGCGCAGGCGCAGTACCGTCAAAACTACAAAACGAAATCAAGTAAAAAGAAGACTGCTGGAAAAAAGGTACTTTAGTCCACATAGCGATGGTGCCAGCTTAAAAATGGTTAAAGCAGGTGACAGATTCCCTTTAACCCTGTGGTTTCTGGGACCAAGATACTAACAGCAGATCTTTTAAATGGGTTCTTCAGTTCTCTTTAACTGATGATATCTCCTCTGGATAGATCATTAGCATCTAATCGTCAGGAGCTTAGCTGCGCCCAGGCCAGTGATACTAGTCGTGACGTCACTGGGCCCACAGTAAACAGCAAGAAGGCCTTCTCAAACAGCTAATCAGGGGGTGTCCTGGGTGTCGGACCCCCACCAATCAGATGCTGATGATCTATCCAAAGAAGAGATCATCAAAATGGGTCCGCATCCGTTCCGCAATTTTGCGGAACAGGTGCGGACCCATTAATTTTCAATAGGGCCGGAATGTGCTGTCCGCATCCACATTTGCGGATCAACACTTCCGGATCCGCACTTCCATCTGCAAAAAAATAGAACATGTCCTATTCCTGTTTGCAATCGAAAAGGCATTTTCTATGAGAGTGCCAGCGATGTGCGTGTTTTGCGGATCCGGACGTGTGAATGGACCCTTAAGGCTGGAGCTAAACAGGAACATGAGGTAAAAATATACAAAAATCCACAGCACTCCTCCATTGATGAAAAAATCCGGTCTTTTATTAAACCAGCAGCATAACTATAGCGACGTTTCGACCACCTCTGCTCTTTATCAATCAGTGAAATCACAATAAAGAGTACCTTTAAATAGTGCTTATGTGTGTGTCCCTCACCTCCCCATAGAATGGGGGTGTGATCCCCACATTCAAATACATCACATTAAAGGGGTTTTCTCATTTCAGACAATGGGGGCATATTGCTAGGATATGCCCCCATTGTCTTATAGGTGCAGGTCCCACCGCTGGGACCCGCACCTTTATTGAGAACGGAGACCTGAAAGTGAAGGAGGGCGCACTGCGCATGCGCAGCCGCCCTCCATTCATTTCTATGAGGCTGCCGAAAATAGCCGAGCGCTGGCTCGGCTATTGCCGTCTGCCCTATAGAAATGAATGGGAGCATGGGCCACGCATGCGTGGCACGCTCCCATTCACTTCTATGGGAGAGGCGGGTATTAGCGCTTGGTGGTGGACAGACCCCAGGAAATCTGGGGTCCTCCAGCCACAGCAATCCCCGCTCCGTTCTCGATATAGGTGCGGGTCTCAGCGGTGGGACCCGCACCTATCAGACAATGGGGGCATATCCTAGCGATATGCTCCCATTGTTTAAGATGGGAATACCCCTTTAACAGATCATTTAATACACATATTTTTTCAAGCAACATGAGTTGTGTCACTGATAGATGCATATCAATGTTTATAGTGCGTATAATGTGTTCTCAACATAACCTTAAGTTACATGTTTATACTGTAAACATTTCCCCTAAATAGACTTTAATAACTTACATGCGGTAGTCTCCATGTGAGGACTGGCACTGCACTCGAGTACGCACCTATGCCCGGTGTACTCATATTCCGAGTGCTGTGGATGGGGAGCAATTCTGTCTTTTAGAGGATCGCTCCCTATCCTTAGCAACAATGGATGTCACTAATTATTCTTTTTTCCATTGGCCACAAGCGCTCCTATCGTGCGCTGAGTCCGGCGCATGTGCAGTCGGAATATGAGTATGCCGGGCATAGGCTCGTACTTACTCGAGTGCAGCGTCGGTCCTCACATGGAGACTACCGTATGTAAGTTATTAAAGTCTATATTAGGGGAAATGTTTACAGTATAAACATGTCACTTAGGGTCCATTCACACATCCGTAGTGTATTGCGGATCCGCAAATCGCCGTAACTGCCTGCCGGATCTGGCAATCTGCATGCAAACGGACAGCATTTGTAGACGGATCCGGATCCGTCTCACAAATGCATCGCAAGAACGGATCCGTCTGTCCGTTTGTCATGTTTTTTTTCACATTTATAAGGGTCTGCGCATGCACAGACCGGAAGGACGGGTCCGGCATTGCGGTATTTTTAATGCTGGATACGGTACTAATACATTCCTATGTTAATAAATGCCAGATTCGGCATTCAGGCAAGTGTTCAGTTTTTTTGGCTGGCGATAAAACCGCAGCGGTATTATCTCCGTCCTGATCAGTCAAAAAGACTGAACTGAAGACATCCTGATGCATCCTGTACAGAATGCTCTCCATTCAGAATGCATGGGGATAACACTGATCAGTTATTTTCCGGTATTGAGCCCCTAGGACGGAACTCTATGCAGGAAAAACCGGAATTAGACTTACCGGTAATTCAGTTTCCATGAAATCACCATGACGGCCACAAGGAGATTGACCCATGACCTCTGTGGGGGCAGGAAACAGAGAAGAGGTTAAATTGCCCCCTCCCACCACCACACCTCAGTGTTCCAAAGATATCAAGTGCCAGAAGTGTCTTAGTATTTCCCAGTATTACATCATACCAGAAAATACCGGTGAAAAGAACTTAAAAGAAAGGGAGGGAATATATGGGCCGTCATGGTGATTTCATGGAAACTGAATTACCGGTAAGTCTAATTCCGGTTTTCCCATATCATCACCATGACGGCCACAAGGAGAGTTATAAAATTATTTTTTAAGGGTGGGGGCAACCGCTTGGAGAACCTTCCGACCAAAGGAGAGGCCAGAGGTTCCAGATAAATCCAAACGGTAATGTTTCACAAATGTGTGAATACTAGACCAGGAGGCGGCCCTGCATATATCATCCAGGGAGGCCCCTGCTCTTTCAGCAAAAGTAGTGGAGACAGCTCTGGTAGAGTGAGCTCTAATATTGGAAGGAGGATCCAGATTCTGATTCTTATAGCAAAGGGTAATAGTGTCTTTAATCCATCTTGCAATGGAGGATTTTGAGACCTTGGATCCTTTATTCTTTCCAGCAAATTGGACAAGCAGGCTGTCAGACTTCCTGAAGTCCCTAGTGGCTTCTAAGTATCTAAGGACTGTACGCCTAACATCAAGGAAATGAAATTTCTCTTCCTCCTGATCCTTGGGATTGTTGAAAAAGGATGGAAGGAGGATCTCTTGGCCTCTGTTGCGGTCTGAGGCTACCTTTGGCAGGAAACCTGGGTCTAGTTTAAGCACAATCTTATCCTCAGTGATGGTAAGGTATGGTTCCCTAATGGAGAGAGCTTGAATTTCTCCCAGTCTCTTGGCAGAGGTAATTGCTATAAGGAAAGCAGTTTTGAAGGAAAGCAATTTAATTGAACAACTCTCCAATGGCTCAAATGGGGAACACATAAGGTTGTTGAGAACTAAATTTAAGTCCCAGGTTGGGCTGCGGGATCTTAGCGTGGGTCTAAGTCTGCGGGCAGCTCGTATGAATCGTTTGACCCATCTATGGTCTGCCAGGTCGGCGTCAAAGAAAGCGCTTAATGCCGAAATCTGAACTTTTAAGGTGGATGGAGAGAGGCCCATGTCCAGACCTTTCTGTAGAAATTCCAGAATTTTCTGGATATTAGGCCCTACAAAATTTGGATTCTCTTCGCCCGACCATGAACAGAACCTTTTCCAGATCTTCAAGTATATTGCGGAAGTTACTTTTTTTCTGGAACATCTCAGGGTGGCTATAACTTTGTCTGACAGGCCCTGAGACCTTAAGAGGGAGACCTCAGGATCCAAGCCGTGAGCTTCAGGAACTCCGGATGAGGATGCAGCAAAGGACCCTGGTATAGGATGTCCCCTCTGAGTGGGAGTCTCACTGGTTCGTCTATTGCTAGTTTCAATAGAGGTGCGAACCAACTTCTCTTCGGCCAGAACGGGGCGATCAATATTACTGTGGTTCTCCCCTCCTGAATCTTCTGAATGACCCTTGGGATGAGAGGCAACGGAGGGAATGCGTACCCTAGATCCCAGCACCATTTTAGGGAGAAGGCATCTATCCTCCAGGGATGATCTCCTGCATTTAGGGAGCAGAATGTTTGAACTTTCGTATTTCTCCTTGATGCGAACAGGTCTATTGTAGGAAGCCCCCATCTCTGGGTTAGCATATTGAAGACCTCAGGATTCAGTGCCCACTCTGTATGATCTACCACTTGTCTGCTCAAAAAGTCCGCTTCTAGATTCTGGGACCCCTTCAGGTGCATTGCTGAGATGGATTTTAGTTCTTTCTCTGCAAAGAAGAAAATTTCCTCTGAGATACTCTGGAGTTTCCTTGATCGAGTACCTCCCTGGTGTTTCAAGTAGGAGACCACGGTCACATTGTCCGATAGGACTTTCACATGCTGATTTCTTATCAACTGTCTGGCGGAGAGTAGAGCTTCTCTTACCGAATACAGCTCCCTGAAATTTGAGGATTGGGCAGATATCAGATGCTTCCACGTCCCCTGGAAATAGGCTTTGTCGATTTTCGCTCCCCAACCGGATTGGCTGGCATCCGTGAAGATGGTAATTGAGGGCGATTTGATCCATGGGACTCCCTGGGAAAGATTCTTCTCCTTCATCCACCATGAGAGAGAGCTCTCTACTGATCCTGGAATTGGAAGTTTGGAGTCCAGAGAGCCCTTCTTGTTCCAGTGGGACAATAGCCAGTTCTGTATCACTCGGCAGTGAGCCTGTGCCCACTCGACAGAAGGTATACAGGAGGTTAGGAGGCCGAGTAGGCTCATTGCTTCCCTCACTGAACATCCTTTCCAGCGTTGGAAGTGCCTCACCTTGTTTATCAGGGACTGGACCTTGCTCTGTGGAAGGAAGGTTGACTGAGTTACGGAGTCCAGAGTAACTCCCAGGAACCTCACCTTCTCGGATGGAACCAACATTGACTTGGATTCGTTCACTATCCATCCTAGTTGAGACAGGCGGGACAGAAATATTTCCAAGTCCGATAGCAGGAGTTCTTTTGAGTCTGCTATAATTAGAAAGTCGTCCAGATATGGCACTATATTTAACCCTTCCTGTCTGAGTGGGGCTATCATCTCTATCACTAATTTGGTGAAAAGCCTTGGAGCGGCTGAAATCCCGAAGGGTAGTGCTATAAATTGGAAATGACGAATCCGATTGGAAGGATCTAGGATAGCAAATCTTAGAAACCTCTGGTGATCTGGGTGAATGGGGACGTGCAGATAGGCGTCCTTCAGGTCGACAGAGCACATAAATGCCCCTAGCTTTATCAATGGTACTATGGATCTGAGAGACTCCATCTTGAACTTCCTGTAAAGAATAGACTTGTTCAGTTGCTTCAAGTTTATGATGGTCCGGAAGTCTCCTTCCTTTTTCCTTACTAAGAATAGGGTTGAATAGTACCCTTGACCTCTTTGAGACGCAGGAACTGGGATTACTGCACCCTTCTTCACCAAGTCCTGGACTCCTTGAAAAATATTTAGGTTGGAGAATCTGGTAGGCATCTTTGTGACGACGAATCTTGGAGGGGGGAGAGAGGTGAACTCGATCCTGTAACCTTGCCGAATGATATCCAAGGCCCAGGGATTTCTTGATGTTAGAGACCATGGACCCAGGAAATCCTTCAGTCTCCCCCCTACAATGGCGTCATTGTTTGTCCTCGAATTTGGATTGGGGCTTGAGAAGGAAGCCTCTCCCTCTACCCCCTTTGGGATAAGACCAGCGGCCTGACTTGCCTTTCCCTCTAACAGACTTGTTTTGTCCACCGTAAGACCGAAAGGACTGGTTCTTTCTAAAGGACCTTTCCTCAGGGAATCCCTTCTTTTTGTCGGCCGCTTTCTCAAGAATTTCGTCTAGGACCGGCCCGAATACATATTCTCCTGAAAAGGGGATAGATATTAACTTCTGTTTAGAAACTCTATCGCCCGACCAAGACTTCATCCACAAAGCCCGACGAGCTGCATTGGAAAGCCCTGCCTCCTTAGCGCAGAATCTAATAGACTCAGCCGATGCATCTGCCAGGAACCCCGTAGCTGATTTAAGTAGCGGGATGGACTGCAAGATTTCTTCCCTGGAGGTCTTCCTGCTTAGGTGGTTCTCAAGCTCTCCTAACCATAAGTACATAGACCTGGCGACAGACGTTGCTGCGATGTTGGTCTTGATGTTAAACATGGAGGCCTCCCAAGCTTTCCTTAAAAGGGCATCTGCCTTCCGCTCCATAGCGTCTTTCAATTGGGCGGCATCCTCAAACGGCAGGGCAGTTTTTTTTATTAACCTTCGCCACCTGCACATCTATTTTAGGGGTCTCGTCGAACAACTTAGACTGAGAGGGGTCGAACAACAGTCGATTTTTAAATTCTTTGGAAATCCCCAAACGTTTTTCTGGTTCTGACCATTCCTCCAGAATCATTTGTCTAATGTGTTCGTTTATGGGGAAGACCCTGGATTTTTTCACCTTGAGTCCCCCGAACATTTCGTCCTGAATAGATAAGGACCTAGGGGTTTCCTCAATCCCCATTGTTGTTCTGACTGCCTTTAATAAGTCACTCATCTCTTCAGAGGAAAAAAAAAATAAAATTTCTTATTATTTTCGTATATTTCTCCTTCGGAGAGAGAGAGATCATCCTCCCACTGCATGGAAGTGGAGGCTTTATCGTCAGCATCCTCGGATCCAGAGGTAATGATCCTAGAACGCGGACGCTTGCGAGAGGGCTCGTCCTGGGGATCAGACTGAGCAACTCTAGCGGCCCTAATTTCTTCCTGAACCACAGATCTGATATTCTCCATAAGGGACGACTGTTCCTGCTGGACCACATCAGAAATACATGCTTTACACAGCTTCTTTCCATATCCCTCAGGCAGTCTTTTAGCACAAGAGATGCAGCGAGGAGGTTTATTAAACTTTTTTTGCGCCTCTTTAGCCTGAAATAGATATGGAATAGAGGCATCAGAAATAGGCCTAGTAAAAATACAGTGCTATAAGAAAAGCGGACCCCCAGAGGGATACTTACAGGAGGCAGAGAGGGGGCATCAAGCTCCATAATAGTTTGTATCTCAGGACCTGACATATTCCAAGCAAAGCAATTGCAGTACTCACAGACCTCAGATCGGCGTTCCCATGGCCGTCCCGCCTTTAATTCAAACTGCTCAGCCTCCTGCGCTTTACTTCCGGGTTGCGTCACATGACCGAACCCGGAAGTGACGTCACTGACGTCGGCGTGCGCACACGCCGGCCGCACCAGCCCGACCCACAGGGGAGGAGGAGGAGGAGATTGCGGCCCGGGAGCAGGCTCCAGACCAGCCGGAGCGAGACCTCCCGATATCCCCCAGCCCAGCATAAGCACGCGGCCGCCGGCGGACTGGGGGAGCGCCGATGAGCTTCAGGTAACCAGGAGACCGTCCTCGGACCCTCCTGGAGACTAAGAAAAATAAAAAAGGAGACTATTTCCTATCTTCATCTCCCTGCCGTCCGCAGGGAGACTCTTCTCTGACCCTGGCCACAGTGGGGACAGGAACACTGAGGTGTGGTGGTGGGAGGGGGCAATTTAACCTCTTCTCTGTTTCCTGCCCCCACAGAGGTCATGGGTCAATCTCCTTGTGGCCGTCATGGTGATGATATGGGAAAGAAAAACGCTAGTGTGAAAGTACCCTGAGCTGGCTGAAAGAAGAGAGAAAATTCAGATCCTGCTACTAGAGCATCTCAGCCCTGTGCAGGGAGACTTCCCATAATAACTTTATAAATCAATTTCTACTGTAAATTTCTACTAAAAACATTTCCAGAACTGGGGTTCGGTTCTAAGTGGTACCTTGGAACTGAACCTGAGTTCAGGAAGTGTTTTTTTACAGTAGAAATTATTTATGAAGTTATGAGAAGTCTTGCGAGACTTCGCAAAGTAATAACTTCGGCTCGTAGGAGCCATTACATTCTAATACTGTACGGAGCACTCGCTCCGTACAGTATTCAAACAAAGTATTATGTTTCATCCGAAGTCGATTTGCTCATCCATAGTGTGACGAATACCACACCTCATGCCCGCTTGACGTCACCTACGTTGAGCCCACGAGATGCGGTATGGTCACGGGTTACCACAGCGTGACGTTACGCCCTCCAGAGCAGCAGGTAAGGTCAGCTTGGTACAGTTTACACACACACCTCCTGTCCATGCGGGCACAGAGAGGCAACAAGCTGAGAAAGCCTTTTCACTGCCACAGAGAAAACAGCACTGTCTCAGCCAGGGTATCTGCCACCAGCTTCTCGTTTGATATAAGCCTGGTCCGCTAACGGGATTATATAGGGTGAGAAACCAACCCGCGGTAGCTTATAACTAGGCCAAAACACGGACGTGGAGATTCGTGATAGAGATACAAGCTAGCACAAGATTAAATTATATATTTAATCGCCGTAAGGGCACACTAGATATAACACAATATACACAGAGAATATATACAGTCGTCTGAGGGTACAGATACAGGTTATATGGGTACAACAGGGTTAAGCAGAGCAAAAGTCAGTTGCCGGGTAAGATGAAAGTTCCTTTTGGTTGTGGTGTGTCCACATGAAGGGCAGTGATCTCAGCTAGTTCCTGGGTCCCCCTAAACACATTACACAATGTGACCCTTCTTCAGAGAAAGACCTGCCCACTTGTTGGCACAAGCCTTTTAACCTGTAGCTGGCCCCTGCCCTCCCGGCCTTTGGAAGGGGTCCACCCCCCCTTTTTCTGGACTGGCTGCAAATGACCCACAAAACCCTTTAGGGTTCATAGCTCCAGTCCAGAAGGTCACAGGGAGATGGTTCTGGGACCAATGGATCTGCCTGGGTTCCGGCTACAAGTAGAGTCCAAATATGGTACTGTTAGTTAGTTTCTGTGGGGAGATATGTATATCTCCCTTCCCTGGCATCCCACTATCAAACCAAGAACATGGTCACGTTCCTCGTGGCCACCAGGACACAAATATGTATCCGGTTTGCGCCTGTGATGGCCGGGCGATTCATAATTCCTTATGAAATGTAGGTGCCAACATGTCTGGGAGGTAGCCTTGATCCTGGGCAAGAGCTGAGATCCCCTGCTGGGGGTTTTCCTGCAGATTTGGTTGCCTCTAAACTGGCTAGTTGAGGTGTGACATTATCCACCTGGAAGCCTGGACCCCTGGGGCTTTCTCCCTTGCTAGCTGACAATCAGATGGCTGGGGGGTGGGACATATTTTGCATGTACACTGACTGTGTACAATCCAAAAGGTGAATCAACTGACAATCAGGGCTGCCAGTAAATAATAATCCATATTCCTGACACCTAGTCATAAGTAATACATGCCTATAGCTTAATAGCTTTCCCCATTAATAAAACTTATCCACGATCCTGTGGATGTTTGATCGCTAAGGGTCCAACCGATCCAGTGATCGAGAGAATGGAGCAGGGGCGTAACAAGTAACCATGGGACATTGTAGTAAAACATTGAATGGGGCCCTACTCCACCATTACCACATTTATCAGCAATTTCAGAATATAGAAAGTTTAATGATTATTTTGGTCTCTCTAACCCACAGAGATGCACACAGTGATGTCATAGGTAGGGAATAATTCTCACAGTGCTCTCACTTTACAGGGATAAGGCACACAGTGATGCCACAGTATGCAGATAATGCTCACAGTGATGTCACATTACAGGAATAATGCTTGTCACAACTGTGTAATAATGTGCATGTCCCAATACTGGGATTAATTTTACAGTGATGTCACAGTACATAGATAATGTACCTAATGATGTCACAATATGGGAATAATGCTTAGAATGATGTCACAATAGTGTAATAATGCTGACAGTGATGTCACACTACAGGTATAATGCACACAATAGTGAGGTAATGTGCACAGTGATAATCTACTCAGGGATGTTACAGCACAAGAATTATACAAACATACAAGAAGAGCGCACAACGTGATACAAACACAAAAAGGTCACCATGTACCTATGACCTCACAGCAAGGAAAAAACCTATGTTCATGTCACAAGCTGGTATAATGTACACATGATATTGCAGAATATGAATAATGCTGATACAGAACGGGATAATACACAGGGCGGCATTCGGTTTTACACACCTCTTCCATAGTCATTACTAACTGCATCTTATATCCGAATAGAAATGACCCCCTTAGTTGTTGGGCTCCATAGCAATAATATACTAATAATCTTTATATAGCACCAACATATTCAGCAGCGATTTATAATCAACTGCTCTGTCTGCTATCATGGTGGTTACGCCGGGTCAATGGAGTGGCGGTGCGCATGTATTTCCACCTCACTGGTCACTTCTATGTGACTGATGAGTACAGCGCTGTACTCATTGTGATATCCTACAGAAGTGAATGGAGTGGAGATCATACATGTGCTCTGCCACTCCATTATCATGGGGAACTCGTGGACCATCGTTCTCATGATCACTGGCGATCCAAGTGGTTGCACCCCCAGCATTCAGACAATTATCGCATATCCTGTGGATAGGGGATATGTATTGTTATTGGGGAACCCCATTAATACACTCATATGAGCTGTAAAGCAATGATAGTTACAAATCACAATGATCTGCTCAAGTTTCATTAGTCTCAAAAAAATCACGGATGCATCAAATTTATCAGTTTCTTTTTCAGGGGGGAATAGAATAGGCCCTTTAGCTTTATAGACTGTCCAGAAATTTACAGACAGTTGGAAACCCTGGTGGAGACACTGGAGCTGGGAATGTCTCTCTCCCACTTCTCTCTGATCATACTGCTGTGGGTATTGTTGTCTGTCATCTGCAGGCAAGAAGTGAACATCTCCTATGTGTAATACCTACTTTTCACCAGCAGATGGCAGTGTTATATATAGCCTGCAAGTAAGTACAAAAGCCAGAGGGGGTGAACCATGAGGATGTAAGGCTACCCTAACCCACCAGTAGTAAGGCTACCCTAACCCAAATTTATATAGTCATAAGGGTGTAGGAGTCAAATTCTGTAAAATTGGGCAGGGTGCAATTTGTTGCCCCTCTTTTACAAACTTAGTAGCCTGTGGCACTCTATGAAGTCAAAGGAGAGCAGCACAGCCCTTAGGGATTAGGAGGGGTCTCTGCTCACAGACCACAGTGATAACATCTCCTGAGATATCACAATGACCTTGTGAGAATTTGAAAGGAGCATGCACCCTGTACAGGGAGAATTTCATCAGTCGTCTGCCCTAAGGAAAACAAGCGGAGTGCCTCCTTTATGGTGCTTAAGTTTTCATGGATGAGGTCAATCATTGGGCAGGATATCAATTTGCCTAGAATGGGGATATATAACCTCTGCAAGACCCGGATCCCACCACGGGTCCACTGAATCAAACTTCAATCACAATATAAAGTTTGGTTCCGTAGAACCACAGAGGGTCCATGTCTTATGAGAGTCTGAAACTGGACTTATGCCATAGGGTTGATTTATCGCACCCCGAACTCTGGAATTCTGGCTTCAGAAAGTCCCAAATTAGGAGCCTTGTGACTTTTTGGGTGCATTTCCGTGAAAATGTAGCAACTTATCTAATTTTTACACCGCTCACTCAAGTTTAGAAAATTTGGTAGGAAAAGTTGGCGTGGTTAGTTATGTTAATGAGTTTCACTCCAGATTTATCACTGCGACATGTACTCTCTAGCGAAATCATTTAATATTGCATAGGATGTAGTGGGAAGGGGGAAAACATTTAAAATGGGGTGGAATAAAAAAGAACCTACATAATTCCGTCACAGTTTTACATAGTTTTTCTTTTCAAAGCCATATTCTGGCCCCCATACCTTTTTTTTTATAGTTATGTCTACAGAGATGTGTGAGGGCTCATTTTTGGCGGGATGATCTGTAGTTTTTGATAATACCATTTTGGGGTGTGTATGACTTTTTGATTACTTTTTATTCAATTTTATTGAGAGATTACGGTAAGTGATTATTTTCCCATTAGAGTATTAAAGTATTTTTTCCTATGCCATTCACTGTATAGGATAACTTTTTTATATTTTAAAAGTATGGTTTTTTTCACAAGCAGCGATGCTGATTATGTTTTTTTTTAATAGTTTCTTTTTCTTTTGGTGATTAGAATTTTTAGATATTTTTTATATTTTTCAAGCCTTTTTTTTTTGCTTTTTTGCTTTTTAACTATTTGTTAGGTCCCCAAGTGGACCACAATTTGCAATCATCAGATTGCAACTTGCACAGAATAATGGAAAATGGTCCATTATATTATACTGAAATCCCTATACCCCAAAGAAAGAACTGCTGCCACCTGCTGGCCTGAGCTGAGATATAGTAATAATGAACCTGGAAGTCTAGTACAGACTTCGGCTCAATTTTACTACAGAGCACTTTTCCTGATCTCCGCTGGAGATACTGACCCGGAAGGGCACGATTCCAGGTTTTAGCCATCTCAGATGCCGTGGTCACATTTGACCACAGCATCTAAGGGGTTAAATGTCTGCGGTCAGTATTACCACCGATCGTGGACATTAGCTGCGGGTGCATGCTGTATGAAACAGCAGACAACCCGTGTCTATGGCAATCGCTGCGCTTCGGGCGCCATCTTTAAAGATACGACATCCGCTGTACAAGCATTACAGCCGGGAGGAGAAGGAGCGGGCAGCTGACACCAGGAACCAGGTAAATCATGTTCCCTTTCCAGGTCCGGCAGAATGGGAGTGTTTTGACATTGTTGCAGCCAATTTTATCATGACATAAGGGGAGCTGGTCTCCGCTGTGGCCAGTGATTGGCTGTGGCGGTCAATCGGGATGTTGACATCACTGGAGCCCAGCGGAGCATGGCAGTCCTGCAGGAGAAGGAGTGGGGAGTCGGTGTTGGGAAGCAGGTAAGGCTATTTTCGCACTTGCGGCAGAGTGATCCGGCAGGCATTTCCGTCGTCGGAAATGCCCGCCGGATCCGCCGATCTGGATGTGACTGAAAGCATTTGTGAGACGCATCCGGATGCGGATCAGTCTCACAAATGCATTGCAAGAATGGATCCGTCTTGTAGTCTTTTTCCCAGTCATGCGCAGACCGGAAGGACGGATCCGGCACTAATACATTCCTATGGGGAAAAATGCTGGATCCGGCATTCCGGCAAGTCTTTCGTTTTTTTTTGCCGGAGATAAAACCGTAGCATGCTTCGGTTTTATCTTTTGCCTGATCAGTCAAAATGACTGAACTGAAGACATCCTGATGCAAACTGAACGGATTACTCTTCATTCAGAATGCATGGGGATAAAACTGATCAGTTCTTTTCCGGTATAGAGCCCCTGTGACGGAACTCTATGCCGGAAAAGAAAAACGCAAGTGTGAAAGTACCCTAAGAGCTCTTTCACACTTGCGTTCTTTTCTTCCGGCATAGAGTTCCGTCGTCGGGGCTCTATGCCGGAAGAATCCTGATCAGGATTATCCTAATGCATTCTGAATGGAGAGAAATCAGTTCAGGATGCATCAGGATGTCTTCAGTTCCGGACCGGAACGTTTTTTGGCCGGAGAAAATACCGCAGCATGCTGCGCTTTTTGCTCCGGCCAAAAATCCTGAACACTTGCCGCAAGCCCGGATCCGGAATTAATGCCCATTGGAAGGCATTAATCCGGACTTAAGCTAAACGTCGTTTCGGCGCATTGCCGGATCCGACGTTTAGCTTTTTCTGAATGGTTACCATGGTTGCAAGGACGCTAAAGTCCTGGCAGCCATGGTAAAGTGTAGTGGGGAGCAGTATACTTACCGTCCGTGCGGCTCCCCGGGCGCTCCAGAGTGACGTCAGGGCGCCCCACGCGCATGGGTGAAGTGATCACATGGATCACGTCATCCATGCGCATGGGGCGCTCTGACGTCATTCTGGAGCGCCCCAGGAGCCGCACGGACTGTAAGTATACTGCTCCCCCGCTTCCCACTACTACTATGGCAGCCAGGACTTTAATAGCGTCCTGGCTGCCATAGTAACACTGAACGCATTTTGAAGACGGATCCGTCTTCAAATGCTTTCAGTTCACTTGCGTTTTTCCGGATCCGGCGGGCACCTCCGGCAAATGGAGTGCACGACGGATCCGGACAACGCAAGTGTGAAAGAGGCCTAAGTCATCTTCCCTTGGCAGGTCCGGCAGAATGGGGTGTGTGGGGTTTGCCAAACTCACCCCATTCTTGCAGAAACCCTTTAAATGTGCCTCTTTTTGATTTGAGGTATAGATTTGCATTATTACATTTACAATATTGATCCACAAAGTGTTTGGTTACTATCTGGATATCAGTACATAAATAAGCTGATTTTAGATATTGTAAGGTCCAAATTACACTAAATAATGAAGTTGTGGTACCTTAGTAAGGAGCAAATAAGGCTACTTTCACACTAGCGTTAATTTTTTTCCGGTATTAAGATCCGTCATAGGGTCAATTCACTTCAATTTTGTCCCCATTCATTGTCAATGGGGACAAAACGTAACTGAACTGAACGGAATGCTCCAAAATGCATTCGGTTCTCATACCGGAGAGCAAATCGCAGCATGCTGAGGCTTGTTTTTCGTCCTGGGATGCGGAGCAAGACGGATCCGTCATGACCCACAATGCAAGTCAATGGGAACGAATCCGTTTTCTCTGACACAATAGAAAACGGATCCGTCCCCCATTTACTATCAGTGGAGTTCATGACGGATCCGTCCTGGCTATGTTACAGATAATACAACCGGATCCGTTCATAACGGATGCAGATGGTTGTATTATCAGTAACGGAAGCGTTTTTGCCATATCCTGCCGCTCTGTCCCCATTGACTATAATAGGGGCGTTATAGTCAATGGGGACGGAGCGGCAGCCCGGGGGCACACGTGAACTAGCGGCAGGACGCATCCGACAGGCTGTTCACCTGCCGTCACAGCCTGCCGCTAGTGTGAAACTAGCCTTAGTAAATTTATTAATCTACATTTATGCATTAATTCCCCACATCAAAAAGAGGGACACTTGGGAGGCATGGTATTATTTCATGCCATTTGGATTTTTACAAATTTCTACATTTTGATAATTTTTGAGCTACTATGTAAAAGAAAACTATTGTGTACAGATATGGCAGTCCAAGAAGATGGGAGGTATATTAAAGAAACTCGCTTTTTTCTGTTAGTCCCTAGATGAAGCTAATGGCATGGAGGCATCGACATACTGCCCCCTACAGTCAGAGAGGAGCTCTACAGTGCTGGCCTGTAAATGCCTCTAGTATCCAGCGCAGCTATATGTGCCGCTACACCTGACACTTTCCATTTCCCGCACAGAGATTAGTATTCAAGAATACTCTCTACAAAATAGCTATTTTATCTCTAGTCTGTCGCGTAGCCCTTTTAGCGGAGACACGAGAATCCCGGTCTCCAGTAATATGGCGGACGCTGAGGGGAAGTGACGTTCCCGGATGCGTTTCCCCTTTTATCAGCGAGAATAGCTCCAGGAAACGGTTAGCAGCGCTTGCGGAATGGATATTTATACTACCCTCGGCGCTTGCGCACTGGGACGTAATTTTTTCCTACCCCCCCCCCCCCCCCACTGCGCAGGCGCGTAGATCGGATGGATTTTCAGGAGTTAACCGCGCTTGCTCAATGGACCGTAATATTTCCCTACTTCGTCTCTCCGGCGCATGCGCAGTGTCCCGGTGTGCTGATGAACTCCGCAGTTTCCCTATACTGTCCTTTTGCGCATGCGCAGATGGGCAAAACTAAGGACCGCCCCCACACGTCATTTCCGGTGCGACAGGAAGTTCGGTAGGGAAATTTCACGAAATAGGGTAATGTAACGGGACGAGTGGGCTGCAGTTAGGAGGTGTGGGGGTCGGCAATATGGGGGGGAGGCGTTCATCTAATATGACGTGCAGGGATTGTATACCGGCGGCGTCCTGAGGCGGGGGCGCCATGTACCCGGGATATGTGGTGTCACGGGGCGCCTGTGATTGGGTCTATCTGGCTGCAGGCAGGTTACATCCCTGATGCCTCCTGTGTAATATTATGAGGATATGAAGCCTTTTATAAGATTTTAGATGCATCTTTTAACCCTTTGCTGGAAGTGTAGATTTTAGGTATTTTTAATAATGAAGAAAAAGAGAAAATTGGGTCTGAAAAACCTTCATGAGAAGGAGACGGTTGATGATGTTGCTTGTGCCCAGGGGGATCCTAATCATTGTGCCGCTGATCAGAGGAAAGCCCTGAGCTCTCTGAACTACAACAAAAACCTCCTCAAGTATTTGAATGCTGACCGCCATCGGCCGGGCTCGTTCTGCGATCTGGTCGTGGTAGTGGAAGGGAAGGAGTTTCAGGTGCACAAGGTGGTGGTGGCGGTGGGGAGCAGTTATTTTCACGCCAGTCTGAGTAAGAACCCCAGCACCCAGGTGGTGACCCTCGATCATGTCAGTAGTGCTGTTTTCCAACACTTGCTGAACTTTTTGTATACGTCTGAGTTTTTGGTTTTGGAGAATGAGATTAGTGTAGTCTTAGAAGCCGCAAAGTTTCTTGACATCATCGATGCAGTCAAGTTGTTGGCTCCCGAGGACGAACGTTTATCTCTGGTAGAACATGAGTCTCATCCAAAAGTAACGCAGGAGCCGAGTAATAAACTGGAAAACAAGTGTCCGCTGTGCGAGCGGAATTTCTGTTATAAGAAGACACTGGAGAATCACATGGACAGAGCCCATCAGTTTGGGCAAACAGACCTTCTTAAGGATCCGGACTCTTCCACCAGGAAATCAACCCGCCAGAGGAAGTGTCCGGCAAAGTTTGAAGATCAGGAGGACGGAGAAAGTGACAGATCCTCAAGTAGCGAGTCTTACAAAAGTAGTCAGGATGTATCCGATTCTGAAGATTGCAGCAGTGAGATAATTGATGAGGGCAATGAAGTGGAGGAAGGAGACCAGCCAGAGCAGAGAGAGAACGGGGAGGAGGAGGAGGTGGAGGTATCTGACGTGAATCATGGACCAAGTGAGGACCTGGACAATCCTGAAGAAAGGAACGACACTCCGGCTTCTCTTGGGAACTTCCCTGATGGACTCGCCCCTATAGTGCTAGAGAAAAGCAGCAGAAAGAATTTAAAGTGCCCCAAGTGTGATAAAGTCTTTGATCGAGTAGGTACGTGTTCTGCTCCTCATATTATGGTGCTCCTTGTACACGTGTGGAAGGTACAGATTGTAGCAGGCCACGGTGGTCTTCTGACATGTTTATTTCCTAGGTAAATATGAAAGTCATACACGTGTCCACACTGGAGAAAAGCCTTTTGAGTGTGACATCTGCAACATGAGATACTCTACCAAATCCAACCTGACAGTACACCGGAAGAGGCACAACAGCGAGACCGAGATGCCCAGGAAGGACCACAAGTGTCCATTTTGTAGCAAGCTCCATGCAAGCAGGAAGACCCTTGTTAAACATGTCAAAAGGTGAGTCGCATGGATGTTGTAATGGTGGCCATGTTTGAGAGGTCTGTTTCATATCTCTAACATTTCTGTTAAATGTTAGAGCAAAAGGCTTAGTTTGAGAGTTCTACTTTAATGGCCAGTGGTTTAAAGGCTATTGACATCTTTTGGGGGCAGTTTTTATTATTGCATCTTACGCAAACATTTTTTCAATTGGTCTTTATGATCTTGAACCCCTGTCTCTGCAGCCTTGAGATTCTCTAGTCACATGCTCTGATTTTCACTCTTTTCCGTCAGGCAGCTCAGCAGAGGGGTTCCTCATCTCTGACCTCTTAGGCTACTTTCACACTTGCATTGTTGTATGAGATCTTCTGCCGGATATTTTTTTTCTCAATTTAGTCCCCATGCATTCTGAACGGAAAGAGATCCGTTCAAGAGGCATCAGGATGAGTGTTGAATGAACTTGTGCTTTTAAGTTTGGCATACCGGTTTGGGTTATCTAAGAATCCCATTATTGATTCCGCTACCATGGACCATAACGGAATTCTATGACTGCATGCACCATGGAGGCCTATAATAGACATTCCATATTGCATTCAATCAAAATAGAAGGCGGGGGTCAGGCAATGGGAGCAGCACTGTAGTGACAAGCGCTGTCCACTTCAATGGAGATGGTAGTTCTGGCACCAAGTACTGTCGATGGAGCTACACAGAAAACTGAAGTGATGCCCTATCCAGAGGACAGGCTATCACACACACACACAAAAAAAACTTTAAATCTCTGCACTTTGTGAACTTAAAAATGACCTGTCCCCCCTCCTGACCTGTTTTAGTAACTACTTGCATCCCTCTTGTAAAAAGAATTCGGGAGCATCTATTCTTATGGGCCATTCCTGTGTTATTTCTGCACCATCTGACAATATCCAGTCAATGCAGCCAGTATCTGACTGTCCAGGGACACCCCCCCCCCCCCCCCCCCACACCGGTAACAGCCATCTGGAATGTCATTGCAAACTGCTAGTAATTTATTCATAAACTTCTAACTAGGGTTGCACCGGGTATCGAATTACTGCGCAGCCTAGTATCACAGAACATGGCACGTGCTGCTTTCAGCGCACGCCATGTTCCCTCAGCAGCACAGAGGAGAAGGAAGCAGTCTCTCCCTCCCCCCTGTGCCTGTCTGCCACTGAGACCAAAGAGGGGAGGGACTGTGGCCACTGTCACCAATGAAGATAACTCGCCCAATTAATACAGATACATAAGGTGGGTGCCAGCGGCAGAATCGCATAGCCAGCACCCGGACTCTGACAGGGAGCTGCGATCAGCGTCTGTTAAAGGGGTTGTCTCATCATGGACAATCCCCATAGTCCTATAGGTGCGGGTCCCACCGCTGGGAACCGGACATATATCGAGAACAGAGCCCTGCAGGTGAAGGGACGGCGCACTGCGCTGTCGGGGATCTAAAGCAAATGCTAGGATCAAAGGAAAAATTTCAAATAGAATTAATCCTAGAGGTGGACATATAAAACACCTCAAAAAGAGATCGTCGTTAATTTAGTCTACTTTCACACTGGCGTTTTGGTTAACGTTTGTGAGATCCATTTCAGGGCTCTCACAAGCGGTCCAAAACGGATCTGTTTTGTCTTAATGCATTCTGAATGGATAAGGATCCGTTCAGAATGCATCAGTTTGCCTCCGTTCCGCCTCCATTCCGTTTTGGTGTCCACCTGACGATGCGGATGCAAACGGACACAATATGTCACAATAGAAAACGGATCCTTCCCCCATTGACTTTCAATAGTGTTCAAGACGGATCCATTTTGGCAATGTTAAAGATAATACAAACAGATCCGTTCTGAACGGATGCATGCGGTTGTATTATCGGTGCGGATCCGTCTGTGCAGATCCATGACGGATCCGCACCAAAAGCGAGTGTGAAAGTAGCCTAAATTATATTGGGCAATCGGTAAAGTAAGGTAAAGGCGTCTATGCAAAAATATAAATGATTTATTATACAACAACTTAAAATGCAATCAAAGCTTAATCAATAGAAAAAACTCAATAATATGCAATAAGACAGTTATATGCAGTACCCAAAATTCGCCACTAGATGGCTCTAATATGACTACCAGCGTTCCATAACACCTCTCAAACATAAAAATGTAATACAAGCGTCTCAATGACAATTATGAGATATACGCAATAGTGATAAGGACATATGCGAACCCTTGCTCTGCTCAAACTGTGACCAATATCGGGTAGTATTGCTACATAAGTTTTAAATTATCAAGCCTGATATGACAATGGAATGAATATTCCAATCAGAGATCCTCTCTGATATCAATATTAGATCTTTTATTCAGTAATATGCATCTTTAGTGAATAGTGATAATATTGATGTAGTACACGTAACTTTACACATCCGCAATAAAGCGGGAAGTTTCAAAATATCAGGCCAATTCAATCGATACTACACATAATAAAGTTATACATTACCCGAGAGTGCAGTTGGTATGCAGAGTCTAAGGGAAGTCAGCTCTGAAGTACGTTCTGATCATTGGGATTTTTCTCCTGGGGTCTATCCTTTCCTTGTGTCTTCTGTTGCTCCCTGTTGTTGTCCCCCCCCCCCTTTATGTGTGTGTGGTTTATAATCACAAACTTATCAGTTAGACACACCTTCCTAACTTGGAGTTTTCCAATCATTGTCGTTTAGGCGTGTATATATGATAATAACTGTAATGTCACTATCACCCAGAATGCAATTCAGCTGTTGGTGCAATGTTACCTATTCATACCTAGATGGCACTATTGCATAAGCTGCTAGCATCATCACTATTAAGGGTTAACTGTCCAGGTCTGATTTCTCTTACATTCTATACACCTAATATATGAAATTGTAAATCAGAGCTAAGGGATTATTTTTGACACATAAACCACCCAAAACACAGATGTTTGGGTACCGTTTGAGACGTTTCCCAAGCCACTGAATTTATGGTACCGATAAGAATATAATGGACCTTGTACTATCACAGACATGTGTGTCTCCTCTGTTACTCCAACGGTTGATTGATTGTTATTTAAATTACACTATCTTGCTAACAAAGTTTACACTTAAAATTCTTATCATGCTTTAGGAGTGTATGCGTTCCTAGTGAGAAATATATAAGGTAATAGATGCATTGACGTCCTTCATAATATTTAACAACATAGTACAATACATGTGGCCTATTGATTATCTTATACTAAAACTTAATGTTCATTATACATATACATACATCACAGATTAATGGACATTAAACTGTAGGGATAATTAGCACCAGATGTGTCTAGAAAATATCCTTATCTCAGTCATAACTCTATAAGGAGACAAGAATGACTCTTCTCAGACTGGTACATCTACAGAGAAGAAATTATATGAATTGTATCCTCTCCATTAACCTCTTTCGACCTATTTTAAAATACATACACTGGTGAATATAACAAATATGGCCTATTATATATCAAATCCACTATAATTAGGATATTTTGATATAAATTTTATACACCTATGAAAAGGCACAACAGCGCATGGGCAGTCGCCCTCCATTCATTTTCTACGGGTCTGGCGAAAATAGCCAAGCGCTGGCTCGGCTGTTTCCGTTGGCCCCATAGAAATGAATGGGAGAGGGGGCTGCACATGCGCGGTACGCTCCCATTCACTTCTATGGGGAGCTGGCTTGGTGGTGGTGGCTGGACTGGAGTCCTCCAGCCACCACCTTGCAGGGCACCATTCTCGATATAGGTGTGGGTCCCAGCTGTGGTACCCGCACCTATAAGACAATGGGGGCATATCCTCCCCCTGTACAGCTATCTCTGTATACACACTTACACAGAGAGTGCTATCACTGACACCTCTCCCGTGTACAGCTATCAGTGACTGACAGGTACAGTTGCAAGAAAGAATATGTGAACCCTTTGGAATTATATGGATTTCTGCACAAATTGGTCATAAAATGTGATCTGATCTTCATCTAAGTCACAACAATAGGCAATCACAGTCTGCTTAAACTAATAACACACAAAGAATTAAATGTTACCATGTTTTTATTGAACACACCGTGTAAACATTCACAGTGCAGGTGGAAAAAGTATGTGAACCCTTGGATTTAATAACTGGTTGAACCTCCTTTGGCAGCAATAACTTCAACCAAACGTTTCCTGTAGTTGCAGATCAGACGTGCACAACGGTCAGGAGTAATTATTGACCATTCCTCTTTACAGAACGGTTTCAGTTCAGCAATATTCTTGGGATGTCTGGTGTGAATCGCTTTCTTGAGGTCATGCCACAGCATCTCAATCGGGTTGAGGTCAGGACTCTGACTGGGCCACTCCAGAAGGCGTATTTTCTTCTGTTTAAGCCATTCTGTTGTTGATTTACTTCTATGCTTTGGGTCGTTGTCCTGTTGCAACAGCTATCTTCTGTTGAGCTTCAGCTTGTGGACAGATGGCCTTAAGTTCTCCTGCAAAATGTCTTGATAAATTTGGGAATTCATTTTTCCTTCGATGATGGCAATCCGTCCAGGCCCTGACGCAGCAAAGCAGCCCCAGACCATGATGCCCCCACCACCATACTTTACAGTTGGGATGAGGTTTTGATGTTGGTGTGCTGTGCCTCTTTTTCTCAACACAATGTTGTGTGTTTCTTCCAAACAACTCAACTTTGGTTTCATCTGTCCACAGAATATTTTGCCAGTACTGCTGTGGAACATCCAGGTGCTCTTGTGCAAACTGTAAATGTGCAGCAATGTTTTTTTTGGACAGCAGTGGCTTCCTCTGTGGTATCCTCCCATGAAATCCATTCTTGTTTAGTGTTTTACATATTGTATATTTGCTAACAGGGATGTTAGCATATGCCAGAGACTTTTGTAAGTCTTTAGCTGACACTCTAGGATTCTTCTTCACCTCATTGAGCAGTCTGCGCTGTGCTCTTGCAGTCATCTTTACAGGATGGCCACTCCTAGGGAGAGTAGCAGCAGTGCTGAACTTTCTCCATTTATAGACAATTTGTCTTACCGTGGACTGATCAACAGCAAGGCTTTTGGAGATACTTTTATAACCCTTTCCAGCTTTATGCAAGTAACCATTCTTAATCGTAGGTCTTCTGAGAGCTCTTTTGTGTGAGGCATCATTCACATCAGGCAATGCTTCTTGTGAAAAGAAAACCCAGAACTGGTGTGTGTTTTTTAGGGCAGGGCAGCTGTAACCAACACCTCCAATCTCATCTTATTGATTGGACTCCAGTTGGCTGACACCTCACTCCAATTAGCTCTTGGAGATGTCATTAGTCTAGGGGTTCACATACTTTTTCCACCTGCACTGTGAATGTTTACATGGCGTGTTTAATAAAAACATGGTAACATTTAATTCTGTGTGTTATTAGTTTAAGCAGACTGTGATTGTCTATTGTTGTGACTTAGATGAAGATCAGAACACATTTTATGACCAATTTGTGCAGAAATCCATATCTTTCCAAAGAGTTCACATACTTTTTCTTGCAACTGTATCTCTGTATACACACACTTAGGCCCCTTTCACACGGGCAAGTTTTCCACACAGGTGCAATGTGTGATGTGAATGCATTGCACCCACACTAAATCCTGACCCATTCATTTCAAAGGGTCTGTGTACATGAGCGATGTTTTTCCCTCATCACTTTCAGCAGCATGTTCTATATTCTGTGTTTTTCACGCAACGCAGGCCCCATAGAAGTGAATGGGGCTGCGTGAAAATCGCAAGTGCGGATGCAGTGCGATTTTCACGGATGGTTGCTAAGGAGATGATAATAGGTATGAGGTCCATTCATTTTATTTTCCATTATAACATGGTTATAATAAATAACAGGGCTGTGGAGTCGGAGTCGGGGGAAATTTTGGGTACCTGGAGTCGGAGTCGGCAAACAATGCACCGACTCCGACTCCTACTAAATTTAGATTGGAATAAAAAAAAAAGCAAGTTTAAATGTCCCAATTCACAAAAAGTTATAATTAATGACTTCTCTACTGTAAGAATAAAGACCAATGCATGCAGTGCCTCACGTAACCGCAAAACGAACACGTTAAGTGACCGTGAAGAAGCATGCTTTTCATGTGCTAAACTATATGGCACGCAACGCACAATTAGGAGCTGCAATACTTATACTTTCCATAGTGTTGTGTTCTGCTTTTACAGGGAACGCAGCGTTCATGTGTAACCTAGCCTCTCACTGATAAGGGATTAAATAAATATGTTTTTTGCAGGACTAGAGAGTGAGACACTTGTATAAGTGAAGGGAATGGATGGCCAATAGTTCAAGACTGAAGCTGTAAACCATTGGAAAAACTGCTGTCATTTAGCTAAGGCTATAAAAACTAGCTAAGGCTATAAAAACTTGTTGGCTTCCCAGCCTGTAGTCCTGTGGTAGGTTGCGTTTCTTTCCCTCAAGGAATGTATAAAATACATTCGCATATTAATACAGAGGAGTCGGAGTCGGGGAGTCGGAAGTACATAAAACTGAGGAGTCGGAGTCGGAACATTTATCTACCTACTCCACAGCCCTGATAAATAATATCATTCTTTAATACAGAATGCTAAGTAAAATGTCCCTTGAGGATTACCTCATCCACTTGATTGCGCAGCCGTTATCGTCGTCTTTCTTCTTCTTGCAGGACCTGCAAAAGGACCTGCGCTGTCGTCATCGCGCTCACCACATGGGACATTTTACTTCGCATTCTGTATTAAAGAATGCTATTATTTATTATAACCAGGTTATAATGGAAAATAATTAAAGAGGACGTTTCTCTAGAATAAAAAATGTAAACTAAGCATACAGACATGGAGAGCGGTGCCCAGGGATCCCCCTGCACTTACTATTATCCCTGGGCGCCGCTCCGTTCTCCCGGTATAGGCTCCAGTATCTTCATATGTTCTGCTCCACCCAGTTGAGCCTGTCGGCGTCTCTTTCTCCCATGCTGTAGCGCTGGCCAATCGCAGCGCTCAGCTCATAGCCTGAGAGAAAAAGTGAAAGGTCCTCTTTAAATCTACAGAACACCGAATCTAAACCCGAACTTCAGTGAAGAAGTCGTGGTACCACATTTAGTTTTTTATCACGCGCGTGCAAAACACATTAAAACACTTTGCACTCGTGCGGAAAAAACTGAACAACGCAATCGCAGTCAAAACTGACTGAAATTGCGTGCACACTCACGCGGGTTTTCCGCAATGCACTCGCAACGCATCCGGACAAAATCCGTGATGCCCATGTGCAAGGTGCCTTACATAGAGAGCACTATCAATAAATGATAACGTCTCCCCTGTACAGCTATCAGTGACTGACGGCTATCTCTGTATACACACTTACACAGGGAATGCTATCAATCACTGATAACACCTCCCCTGTACAGCTGATCTCAGAGCAGATTGCACTGCATTTCCTGGTGACAGGTTCTCATTAAAGTGAATGTACACTTCATGGTATACATTTGAATTGAATGCTGTTTTCAGGTATTAAGACATATACCTCGGACGGAAGCTCCACGATGCAAACCCAGCCTTAGAATGGTGGACCTCATTTACCTCTGCTCTCTTTAGAGGGGTTTTCTGAGACATTATAAGGCTACTTTCACTCTAGTGTTCAGAGAGGATCCGTCTGGTGTCTGCACAGATGGATCCGCTCCTATAATGCAGACGTTTGGATCCTTTCCGAACGGATCCGTCTGCATTATAGTTTGAAAGTAGTTCAGACGGATCCGTCCAGACTTTACATTGAAAGTCAATGGGGACTGATCCGTTTGAAAATTGAGCCATATTGTGTCATCTTCAAATGGATCCGTCCCCATTGACCCACATTGTAAGTCTGGACGGATCCGTTTGCCTCCGCACGGCCAGGCGGACACCAGAACGCTGCAAGCAGCGTTCAGGTGTCCGCTTGCTGAGCGGAGGCTGAATGCTGCCAGACTGATGCATTCTGAGCGGATCCGCATCCACTCAGAATGCATTGGGGCCGTACGGATGCGTTCGGGGCCGCTTGTGAGAGCCTTCAAATGGAACTCCCAAGCGGAGCCCCAAACGCTAGTGTGAAAGTAGCCTAACTAGTGACCTATCCTCAGGGTAGGTCATCAGTATTAACATCTCGGAAAACCACTTTCATATTTTTCATAGTTATCATCTTAATATTAAATTAACTTCTTGTCCATGTCATCCAGTTGGCACAGCTTTCACTTCAGTACAACACAGGTTCTTATGGGTGACGAGTCTGCTTAGTCTCTAAGACGTTTTTATTGTCTTATTTTATAGGTTCCATGCTGAAAATGCTCAAGAATTTCTCACTATCAAAAGAATAAAGAGTGATGGATGGAAATGTGATGTAAGTGTATTGATTAATGAGATCCTATGTGATAAGTCGGAAATATATTATAAATTCAGTTCATGAGTCGTGAGATACAAACATGTAGGGCAGGTTTTGTTGAGAAGGAAGCGTTCCATCCCGATATTGGCTGCTCGTTCAGTGAAGGAGAACTCTGTATTTACATGCCGCAATCTCCTTCACAGTATAGTGATCCCTTGTGCCCATACAGAATTATTGTTTCTGGGCATCAGATCGCTGTTTAGACAGCAAGATCTGATTTACTAATAGTGTCACACTTAGCATCTAAAAATACAAATCACGGTCTCTGTATTGGACAAATTTACTTGGACCTTCATAAATTTGGAGTATCGTAAATCCTGCACCAGATTTGCTTTAGAATTCGGTCTGTACGCTAAAATGTTGACTGTAACATTCCCCAGAAAGTAGCCGGTAGCTGGTGTAGACTTCAGTATCTGGCCCACGGCAGGGCAGATGTGCACTCAATATAGTAAGTGGCATCTGCCTGTTAATACATTAGGCGCATCTCACGCCAGTGCAGAGAGATGAAGACTGGCGTGTGGGTTCACCAGTCTTGATATATCACCCACAATGTGTCTAAATGTGGTTCAAAGCATATATGGCAGTTTTTTGGCACATTTTAACTTGGTACGTTTCCCCCACTGTGGTAGTGACATGAGCACTAGTAAGAGGATGGGTTCTGTGACATGTGCTGGGGTACTAGGTTTGAAGCTGGGTTTCCTCCCACGCTGCAAAGACATACCGATAGGGAAATTAGATTGTCAGCTCTATCGGGGACAGAGAATGATGATGAGGTCTGTAATGCGGAATATGTCAGCGCTATATAAGTGAGTAAAATACTAATAAATGAAATCTGCAGGAACTGATTGCTGACAGTATGTTTCGAAGGAACAGCTATGAATGTGCACATATGATGTCTTGTACAAATAGTCTCATCACTGTGATAAAACCGTTTTCCGTTGCACATCTCTACTGTTTGGCGTTACTTACCTGCGGATGTTCTTTATGTTGCCGTCTTTCTCTCTTTAGATCTGCAATAAATCTTTCACGCGGCGGCCCCATTTACAGGAGCACATGATTCTCCATTCACAGGACAAGCCGTTTAAATGCACTTATTGTGAGGAACAGTTTAAATCGCGCTTTAAAAGGTTGAAGCATCAAGAGAAATATCACCTGGGTATGAAGGTTTTATGTTTTACACTGACAGTAGGTTCTGATGCCACCGTCTCTGTGCACATGGGGTCATGAAAGGGCCCTTCATGGGACTAGAACAGCCTGTTGCTCTGATGTGTCTTCTCCCAAAAGGTGACACATCCTTACATCTGAAGCAGTGACACTTTTCTGTCTTGAGGTTAATTCACACTGCACTTACAGCATGCTATTCCAGTGTATGCCAGTGAATCGCCATACAGTGTCATACTTTGCCCATTGCCTCCAAGTGTAGCACACGGTATACTGTTTTTGCAGGATGCCTCTGTATAGAATAGCGAAACAAACTGCGCTATTCCATACAGATGAAAAAGGCATACCTACATATACCAGCCAAATAGGCTTCCACTGGGTGAATGGGGACTAAATGTAATAACACCTTTCACTTAGCAATTAGTTGCTTCATTTTGGAGAAAAGTTCTTTTAATCCATATGCAAATGAGTATTTAAAGGGATATTCAGGTTTCACACTATTGATGGTCTATCCCTCACCACCATGGATCGACTGTGTTTGAAGGGGCTGCAGCGCTCGTGTGAGCTCTGCATCCTCTTCAGTGTTTACCTTACAGCTTCATTTTCCGTTCAGAGTCTTAGCAGACTCCTCTCCTGCTCGCCATCCCTTCACTAACTCTCAATTCACTGCTCTAATCTGTGACCTATCAACACGGGCTGCCTGTTCACTGAAGAATAAGATAACTTAGAGGTCTGTGGAGAGGGAAGGGAGGGGCTGCTGGTTATGTAAGTGATTTACTGTCTTATTTAACTTCTGGGTTCCCATCTAAACTGCTTCGTTCTGGATAATGACCTGGATTACTGCTTCTGAGGTTGTGCTACAGAGTTATAGAGCAGAATCCCTAGTTTCTCCATATGTATTGTATCCAGTGACTAGCTAAGCAGACATACCAAGACAGGAAGTGGGGAGCAGCACCGGGGGATCGGAGTGGTGAATGACACTTTTTGTTTTAACAATTTCTGTCTGCATGTCTCCAGAAAATCCCTTTCATCTGGAAACATAAAAAATCTGTATATTCAGTATCGTTGCATCTACACGATGCATGTCTGCCTAGGAAAGTGGGATCAATAAATGACATTTACACAATCTCATGGGTTTTATTTGGCTTTCAGGACCTTTCCCTTGTGATATTTGTGGACGGCAGTTTAATGACTCTGGGAATCTAAAGCGCCACATTGAGTACACACATGGAGGAAAGAGGAAATGGACCTGCTTCATCTGTGGAAAATCGGTAAGAGAAAGGTAAGGAATGTGGGGAGCGTAGGTCAGCAACGGATTTTACTTATTTATACACTACAATGCCCAATATACATTATATGTGAAATCCCTTAAATTAAAAAAAATAGGTGATTAGGTTACAAAAAATAGGAAAAAGAAAAGCATTTCTAAAAACGTCAAGAAAGAAGTGCCACTTCATGTGCAAGTTAATGCCTAAGGCTGCCTGCACATGGCGTGGAAAAACCGCAGTGTAATACAAATCTCATGTACACTTGGCCTGCCATGCAGATTTTAAAATCTGCAGCATGTCAATGGTTTGTGCTTTTTAAATGGAAGGGTGAGATCTACTGCAAAAACTCATAAAATCAGCAAGTAACACGTGGATTTGGTGCAGGTAGCCTAAAAGTTTTGAAAGTGTTTGTAGGCATCCTTTAGCTGACTTTTGTTCTTTTTCACTAGAACAACATTAAAGGAGCATCTAAGAATTCACAGCGGGGAAAAGCCACACCTTTGCAGTATTTGTGGGCAGAATTTCCGACATGGCAGCTCATACAGGTATTAAATTGTTTAGCCAGTGCAAGGTAATTAAGAATTTCACTGTTGAAACTATAAGGCCGTGTTCACATGTCCATGACAAATCCTGACAGAATCTGCTGACACCCCACAGTTAGAGGGGTTGCCTGGCCTAGAAGTTGACAACCTCAACGGTCCTAAACTGTGCCGAATATAACACCTTCAAGACGTGGCAATTTAGAGTTTTCGTTTTTTACTCCCTGCCTTCCTAGAGCCATAACATTTTTATTTTTATCGCCATATGCTGACCCCCATAACTTATTTTTTTTATAGTTATGTTTACAGAGCTGTGCGAGGGCTCATTTTTGCAGGGTCATCTGTACTTTTCAGTGATATGATTTTGGGGTGTGTATAACTTTGATCACTTTTTATTCACTTTTGTAGGGAGGTTAAATGACGAAAAATGGCAATTTTTTTACGTATAGGATAAATATTTTTAATAGTATTACACTCACCACAGGATCAGGAAATGGTCTGGTCTCATGACTGATGCGGCCAATCACAGGCCTCAATTCTTACATCTGCTTGAACGGTATGTCACTGCTCGGAACCTGCTAGTGAAGTTCCGTCATAGGGCGTAACTGTTAAGGCCAGTGACATTTCTTTTATATAGAAGCTAGCCTAAAACCGTGTCCCTGTTTCGTAGACTCCATCTTCGTGTCCATCATGATGATAAACGCTACGAGTGTGATGAATGTGGGAAGACGTTCATACGCCATGATCACCTTACTAAACACAAAAAGATCCACTCTGGTAAGGTGACGGTCACCATGATTTAATCTGTTCATTGTTAATGACTTATACAGTCCATAAAATTCTAACAGTATAGTAGGCATATATGAAATAATATGCAGATAATCCATAGTAGCTACTTGCCAAAAATGGTATGTGACTTTACATATTGGTATTCCAATATTATAAATGTCCTATTTACTGTGGCCTAGACAGCTTGCTGGATCTCCTTAAAGAGATCAGTCCTATATGGAGACTTACTGGAAGTGCTCCATGGTATAAAGACTTATTGGCAATTGTCCATGGGAAAGGAATATGCAAAGAAGTATCTCCCAAGAAAGAGAACCATCTTGTTAGCGCCACCTTGTGGAAGTGTCTCCCTTTGAGTCAAAATCTGACTTTTTAAGAAGCATTTTCCTTTGTCATATTCCAAGGCTTTTTAAAAAGCTTGATTTTGACTCCTAGGGAGCCTCTTCCACAAGGTGGCGCTAGCGAGATGGTTCTTTTCCTTGGGAGATACTACTTTGCGCATTACTATGATCTATGTAAGTTTGGATCTATGTATTATATGTATGTATGTAACTAGATGTAAGGAATGGTAAAGCGCACAAAGGATGAGTATTTATTTGTTCCCATGCATTTGCTTTATCTGTCCGAAGGAGAGAAAGCTCACCAGTGTGAAGAATGTGGGAAATGTTTTGGCCGGCGTGACCATCTGACGGTACATTATAAAAGCGTTCATCTAGGAGAGAAGGTTTGGCAGAAGTAAGTCTGCTGTAAATGGCATGCTTTGTATAGTTCACTGTGATTGTAGCATATAGCTGTGCAATATATAGTATGCCTATAGATGAATATGTCTGATATTAAAGGATAACTGTCACATTTAGACCCTAATTTCAATTTTCATATATGTAGTTACTAATAACATGATATTCCAGAATCGGTTACTATTAGACTGACTTACCCTATATTTAATAAGATTCAGCCCTTAGCAACCAGTCTGTATAAAACTGCAATTTGACTATTCAGTTAAGATGGCCGCCACTGCCCTCACCTTGAGGCTAATCCCGCCTGCCCTCACTACCCACAATGCATTGAGCTCCTCACATGCACTAGCCAGTAACAATAGCCCCCCAAAAGTGTCAGTAACCAGAGCCCTCCCCCCCTAAAGGGTTAATCTCTTGCAGCACAAACGGGTCCTCTTACCACATGTTGCTTTCATTTATACACTGAGCAGATGGCAGATCTCCCTTCCCTGGTCTGCGCTGCTCCAGCTCTGCATTCTCCAGCTCTGCTGAGTGAGGGAGCGTCTGCCAAGCGCAGGGACAGAGAGAAGTGCAGACAGCCCAGGCACTGTTATCAGCTGCTGGGGAGGACCAGGCTTTAATCATTTCCTTACAGTCCCTGGCTGTCAGTAATGTGAGCCTGCACGCTGCGTGCTCCGTCCTTCAACAGATAGACAGACCATGCCTAGCAACCCTACTTTAAGCACAGGTAAAAGTAGGCAGTACAGGGAACAAAAATGTGAAATTAAGGGGTAATTGAATACACAGTGAAAAGTTGAAATAGGGCCACCAAGGTGATACAAAAAAAATAAATAAATATAGGACAGTTATCCTTTAAAGAACAGCGCACTTCTTTCCCTGACTTCTAAATGTTTTGGTATAGAGGGTGACCAAACCAAATGTGGACTGTTATGCCAGTGGCCAGTGCACTTATATAGTAGTGAAGACAATTGGACAGAATCCCATTCACACTATGCAGCAATGATTTTAGAGTCTACTTCTTTTTTTTTAAAAGCACTACCTGCCCCGGGGTATTTGTGGCAGGAAAATGCCTTGATTTGTGGTTTTATCAGCAGTGACCCAAGTGGCACATGGACATTACACAGGATTCTTGCTATTTTCTTAATGGGTCGATGCTCTCTAGTGCCCCCCACTGTGAACATCGTAAAATGCCACCCTCTGCTTAGTTCATAAGAAGATAGTCAGCGCATCGTAGATTGCCCAGCTTGTCTCACTAGGGGATATCCTAAAATCATGAACTCTTTGGGTACTCGAGGACTGGACAGCCACCATCTAAGCTATATATACAGCTCAGCCATAGTGATTGTCTAGACAGGCGCCAAATTTATTACAGTGGCTCAGGCTGGATGATAAATTGGTGCAGAGATGGGCACTTTTGTATAATTTTAGCTGAAAACTAGGACACACTTAAGGTCTCACTATATCTGATTCTATTAATATGTAACACAGTGTATAATAAAATACATCAAGGGTGGTACAAAACCGTATAGGGGGATATCATGCTGTCTATTCCCCTTGTAATACATAAAAAATAACATCATGTGCCATGACCGGATCCTGGGACTGAAGCGCCTGCAGCGCTGGTTTAGCACTACAGCCACTTCACTTTTAGTGAATGGAGCCATACTGCACTTCCCAGAGGCCAGCCGTACTGCTTTGTAGAGAAAGCTTAAGAGGGGTCACAACTATATTGGTACTGTGGATCCTAGAGATTGGAACCTACCAATCGCAAAATGATTGGATAGCATACTGATGGGAATAATCATTTAAAAGGGTCATCCCAACTGGACATTTATGACATGGCAGTAGCATATGCCCCAAGTGTCCTATAGGTGCGGGTGCCACCTCTGAACATGCTTCTGTCTCAAAGATGGGTCGTCACCATGAATGGTTAACACGATGTCCTTGCGCATTATCCTCTACACTGCTATGGGACTTCTAAAACTAGCTGAGTTTGCTGTGTTAGGCTATATTCTGAATTCCCATAGCAATGAATGGAAAGGACACCACGTGTGCTCGGCTAACCTGCTACTCATTATTATGGGATTCCCAAAAATAGCCAAACTAGCTCTTGGTTATTTTCAGAAGTCCCATAGCCGTGAATAGAAAAAGCTGTGCATTCTCTTCTCCATTCATGGCGCGCCCTATTCTTGAGATAGGAGCGGGTCTCTGAGGTGGGACTTGCATCTATCAGTCATTTACAGTATATCGTATCAATATGCCATAATTATCTAGATGACAATACCCCTTTAAGATTTATTGGAGTTATGTCTTCTGACGTATTTTTCCTTAGTTTATCAAAATTTTCATGGCCATTAGTTTTTCTTTTATTTGGTTTATTTTTTTTTTTATTATTATTATAAAATTCTTATTTATTATATAGAGGCATATCCTGCTCTTTCCTTTTAGTTTTTAGTTTTTTTTTTTACTTGTGTTATTGGTTTGTGGTGGGTGGGTTGAGGTAATGGGAAAACAAATTCTATGATGGATTTTGAAATAAAAAATTGTGTTCTAAAACATTTTTTTTCTGTCAACATATCTGGTATGGGATATCAGGATGGGTTTGTTATTTGTCTTATTTTTTGACAGAGGGGTGGCAATTCTGACTTTTTTTTTATTTATTTTTTATGCCATACGTTATTTATATTTCTTACTTTGGAATTGCAGTGGTATCATATGGGTTTTTTTTTAAAACAGTTTTTAAAACTAAAATAAATTTTTTAAATATTGTTTTCCTTTTTTTTATTTTTTTTTATTGATCTTAATTTCACTTTTTACCAGTTAGAAAAAGTTATCCCCTATCCACCGCGTAGGAATGAGATTGGTGGAGGTTTGACCACTGGGACCCCCATTGATCATAAGCCTTATACCCCTGAAATATAGTAGTAGTCAAGCATGTGTTCTGCCACTCCACTCCTCTTTGTCGGCCATCTCTAGCTGTTTCATGGAGAAAGGCTTAAAGGCGTTGTCCACTTTTTACTATTGATGACCTATCCACAGGATAGGTCATTAATATTGGATCGGCGGGATTTTCCTAGTTTTAATGAAGGAAAATATAGATTTTATGAAAGACAGGAGACGAACATTATGCTTCCTAAGAGCTTTCTTTTTACTCCCAGCAGCAAATAGTTAACAACATAAAACAGAAAAAATTATTTACAAGATATGTAAATCTGTGTTCAGGAACAGCCATCAACAGGCAGCGTAGGTCATATAAGGTTTAACCCATCATAATAACGTCCTTCTTTCTTGATGAGATGGTGAAGGGTAACGGGAAGTATGAAGACGTAAACATCCATCGTAATAACAGTGGTTGGAGGTTGAAGTAGAATTCGATGACTCGCTGAGAAAGCAGTCCTGAAGATAATAGATGTTTTAAACTAATAGGAAAGAGACAAAATAAGAACAAGGGTCGGGTCAACGGGGTGGGATAATGTTAGTCTCCTGTCTTTCATAAAATCTATATTTTCCTTCATTAAAACTAGGAAAATCTTCAATTTTAAATCTATCAAGACAGGAGACTCCATTATGCAAATTCAAAGCTTATTCTCTATAATATGACTGTAAAAAAAAGTTATCAATACCTAACTAATGGTTACTAAATAATACTATGGAAACGTGAGATTCCGGTTGGAAATAAAAGGTTTTAAATGTTGATTCAGAGGTCCAGTTGGCCGCTTTTAGAATGTCTGATAGGGAACCTCCGGCTTGTCTAACTTCAGCGGACATGGCTCCTCTAGTGGAATGTGCTCCAAAAAGAGAAGTGTCCACCCCAGCTAAGGACATAGTTTGAGAGACCCATCTAGCTAAGGTTGCCGGTGACACTGGTAAATGGGGTCTGCAATATGAAATGAGGAGTTGGGATACCGATGGATTCCTGAGAGGTAAAGTTTTACGTTCGTAGGATTGTAGACACCTAACCACACAAAGTAGAGGGCTAGAAAACAGACAATAGAAAACTGAACTCCTTGTCGTAAGAATTGTCTATGAGATATGTCTAATGAATGGACATCTGAAACCCGTTTAAAAAATATTAGACATAATAGCATGGCTAATTTAAAGGATAACAACTTCAAAGGGAGGAGATCATTATCTTTCCAAGCTAAAAATAAGTTTAGTACCAGGTTGACGTCCCAAGTAGAGTTATATTTGGGAACGGGAGGTCTTCGAAATCTAATGCCCTTCATTAGTTTGCAAACTAAAGGGTGTTTGCCTATTGGTAAAGCCTGGAGAGGTGGATGATAAAAAGAGATGGCTGATCGGTAGACATTAATAGTTCTATATGCCTTCCCTGCGTCAAAAGAATCGGACAGGAAATTTATAATATGATTTAGAGATGAATACGGGATCCAATGTCCATTGACTGCACCAATCAGACCAAATCTTCCAGAAGAAGATCGGGTGCCTGGAGCCCAGGAGTCAGAGAGGATGTTTCTAGCTGACTGTGAAAATTTGCAATCAAGTCTTGTTGGCCTGAAATGAACCAGGCTATTGGCGATAATAGATCCGATAGAATCAGAGGGTGTTGCTGTCTGGTCGGATCTAGAAGGATTCGTGGATAATCTATTGTCATTGCCAGAACTTGGGGAAACCGGGTTTGAGTTGTCTAGAGTGGGGTTATTAATACTAGAGTTGCTTGTTGAGACATGGTTAGGAGAAGAGTCCTTGGGATGAGATTGGAGGGAAAGCGTAAAGGATTTCTGTGGGCAACAACTGTGATAGAGTGTCGGTGCCTAGAGATTCTGGATCGGGGGGCGCCAACTGAAAAACCGAGGAAGTTGATGGTTGAGTCGAGAAGCAAAAAGGTCTAAATATATTGGACCCAAAAGGAAATTGATCTGATGGAAGATAGTGGGCTCTAATCTCCAGTCGCTGGAGTCTGGAATTCCCGATTTCTTTCGATCTGCAATGGTATTGCACAAACCCGGAAGGTACTCTGCCTTCAAAATGATATGTTTGTCTAGGCAGAAATGCCAAAAATCTTTGGCAATATTGGCTAGAGTCTCCGATGTGGTTTCTCCCAAACGGTTGATGTACTGTACTGCCGCTATATTGTACATCCGAAGAAGGACACAACAATGGTATTTGTGCTTCGTGAAGCTTTTGAGGGCAAAAGATCCTGCCAAGAGCTCTAGGCAATTAATGTGAAGGAAAGTTTCTTCTGCGGACGCCAACCCAATTGACTGGCGTCTGACTCAATAATTATATTTGGTACAGAAGCGAAATGGTTTTCCCGTTCCAGTCTTGGATATGTTGCAGCCACCAAAGGAGTTCTTCCCTGGTATGCAGGGTTATAATTACTTTGTCTGAATAACCTAACCCCTCCCTCAAATGTTGAGCTTTCAAGCGTTGGAGAGCTCTGTAGTGTAGGAGAGCAGGAAAGTAGACCCACAATCCGAGCAATGGTTCGGAGAGACACTAAGTTGTTGAGGACGGACGGAATTTCTTTTCTAATTGTCTTCAATTTCCTGGATGGAAGACTCAGAGTAGCAGATTGAGTATCGACTAGAAACCCCAAAAATTCCATCTGTCTCGATGGGGTTGATCAAAATCCACAGGTTGATTAAGAGAGTTAAAGTCCAGTGGATGTGAAGGAGAATTAATGAATGAGACTGAGCCATGATGAGGATGTCTAGATAAATGATGAGATGTACACCTCGAGTCCGAAGGATTGCTACCACTGGTTTTAATAGTTTCGTGAAACACCATAGAGCGGAAGACAGTCCGAACGGTAGGCTGGTGAATTGGTATTTGTGACCTTCCCATAGAAATTTGGAGCTATGGTTGAGACATGGGGTGCATAGGCACCGTGAGGTAGGCATCTTTCAGGTCTGTTTTTGCGAGCCAATCTTTTTGTAAGAGTAGATCCCTCAGTAAATGGATAATTTCCATTTTGAAGTGTCTGTAGCAGACAGAGTTGTTGAGGGTCTTCAGGTTGATGACAGGTCTGTGGTCGCCATCCCTCTTTTTTTTTTTTTTACTAAGAGGTTGCTCAGGAAAACCAGTGATTTTACGGGTATTTCGATTAATGCGCCCTTGGAACATAGTTCCTTGATTTCCAATTGTATCAGACCCTGATCTGTCTGAGAGAATATTATAGTATGGGGTAGTTGTGTTTGTATTGGTTGACAGACAAAATCGATTTGATAACCTCTGAGTGTTCAGTATCCATGCGTCTGTTGAGATCATAGCCCAGACGTGGATAAAATGTTTTATTCGACCTCCCAAGGGAATGTGGGAAGAATATGGAAGAAGATTCCTTACCTGCAGAGGATCTTGACCTTGGGAATCCTCTATTGCCCCTGGCACGCCATGGTCTTCCTCTTGTGGGGAAGAAAGGAGTGGTGGTATAAGAGGTGTTTGGGAAGGTAGAATGTTCTGGTTGAGGAGGGGGAGTGAATCTGAAATATTGTCTCTCATGGGACACTCTGCTGGGAAACCGTCCCCATCGTTTCCCAGCCCTTCCAAAAACACTGCCTTGAGAAACACGTTTTAAAGATGTTTGGGCCTTATCCAGGGATGAAAAGAGTCCTACATATTTATGTATGTCCTTCACAAAGGAATCTCCGAAGAGAGAACCTTCTGAAGATGGGGTATTGTCTGCAGCGGCCAGGTGTACTAGTTGTGGGTCTAATCGCATTAGGATAGACATCTTTCTTTCCATGCATATAGATGCATTGGTGTTACCCAATAAACATATAGCCCTTTGAGACCAGCTCTTCAGTACTGATGAGTCTACTGGATTACCAGAGATAGAGGCCTGTTCAATTAAATCTAAAATTTTTGTTAATGGACCGACAACGTCCAATAGTCTGTCCTGGATCGACCTGAAGGAACGATCGACTCCCTTTTTGGGATTTTTGCCAGATTTGGATAAATATTTTATAAGGGTTGGATCTATTTCCGGGCTATCTGCAACTTTATGCGGAAGTGTGGGTCTAGGGCACTATAAACGTAGTTTATTTCTCGCTGTTTTGTCTAATGGTTTTTTGAGCCATAAAGAAAAAATTTGGAACTTGAGGTTGTGGTACCCATTCTCCTGACCTAGGATGTTTGATCATCCCTGGGTCAAAGAAAGGGACACCCGACCCATCTAAGATAAGGGATGAAGAACTTTCTTCTTCTCCCAAAATTTCGTCTCTCTCATCAGAAACGTCCTCATACAGGGACATATTGTCAATGTCAGAATTATCAGCCTTATCTAAGGAGGACACAGAAGGGGAAGAGTTATATGAATCTGGCTTAACTCTCAAAGCCTTAGAAGCCCGCTTCATGTTGACAACCTCAGGGGCGGGGGGTCCAATGTTGACTTTAGCAGCGGTAATTGTGCTTTTTGAAAAAGCTTTAGACGTATCCTGATCCCATTTATGTAATTTTTGCAATTTTTTTTTAGGAGTGGGATTAGTAAAAAAGCGCATTTTAAGGGTGGCTTTACCCCTTTTCATACCTTCCGCTAAATGGGAAGTGGATTCCTCCGTAGATCAAAATTGGTCGGACGGGGTAGCAGGGTCTTTAGAAGTTTGCGGCCACAGATTGTGCAATAACATTTTGTAGTGAAGACATGGCGGAATCGACCACACATTGTACAGATTTTGCCACTGTATCATTGACTATGGCTTGAAGGAAATCTTCCTCCACAATGATTGAACCTGGAGTCCCAGGTATTTTATTAGAATCCTCGGACATGGTAGAGGAAAAGTATATAGATAATTCATAAGGAAAATAAAGAAAAAATTGATATAATTACAACATATAATATAAAAATATAGATAAGGCCTCTTTCACACTTGCGTTGTCCGGATCCGGCGTGTACTCCACTTGCCGGAATTACACGCCGGATCCGGAAAAACGCAAGTGTACTGAAAGCATTTGAGGACGGAACCGTCTTCCAAATGCGTTCAGTGTTACTATGGCACCCAGGACGCTATTAAAGTCCTGGTTGCCATAGTAGTAGTGGGGAGCGGGGGAGCAGCATACTTACCGTCCGTGCGGCTCCCCGGGCGCTCCAGAGTGACGTCAGAGCGCCCCATGCGCATGGATGACGTGATCCATGTGATCACATGATCCATGCGCTTGGGGCGCCCTGACGTCACTCTGGAGCGCCCGGGGAGCCGCACGGACGGTAAGTATGCTGCTCCCCCGCTCCCCGCTACACTTTACCATGGCTGCCAGGACTTTAGCGTCCCGGCAGCCATGGTAACCATTCAGAAAAAGCTAAATGTCGGATCCGGCAATGCGCCGAAACGACGTTTAGCTTAAGGCCGGATCCGGATCAATGCCTTTCAATGGGCATTAATTCCGGATCCGGCCTTGCGGCAAGTGTTCCGGATTTTTGGCCGGAGCAAAAAGCGCAGCATGCTGCGGTATTTTCTCCGGCCAAAAAACGTTCCGTTCCGGAACTGAAGACATCCTGATGCATCCTGAACGGATTTCTCTCCATTCAGAATGCATTAGGATAATCCTGATCAGGATTCTTCCGGCATAGAGCCCCGACGACGGAACTCTATGCCGGAAGACAAGAACGCAAGTGTGAAAGAGCCCTAAGTAATAATTTGATTAATACTAATGAAAATATAAGAAAACTGAAATATACATGGACGACCATAAGTAGAAAGGATATTGTGTTTAGTGATAACACTAGGGGGCAGCAAAGAACTGAGAGGAGCCGAGCTGGAAGCAGTTGACTAGCGGTGAGTCTGACAGGAATGCAGAGTGTGTCTGACAAACTTGTGTGAGAGAGAAATAGCGTGCAGGCTGAGGACCAGCTAGTGCGTGCGCACTGCAGGGAACGGAGCGGTGAGGTAAACCGAAAGTAAACTGACGTCGGTAAGAGGTGAGGGTAATAGAGAGATTGATTAAACCTCTACTAGAGAGTGAGGAGTGAAGGAATATCTATCTATCTATATCAAAACCATAGGAAAGTCTATTGTAAAATAAGAGTTCTCTCATATATATATATTAGATCTATGAATGTGTATATAATGAATATATATAAACCAAATGCAGTAATGCTAAAACCTATATATATAGTTATACTTTAACAATCATATGAGGAGAAAAATTACTACATATCTTTTTGGGAGTCAGCAGCAAGAAAGAAGGGCGTTATTATGATGGGTTAAACCTTATATGACCTACGCTGCCTGTTGATTGGCTGTTCCTGAACACTGATTTACATATCTTGTAAAAAAAAAATTCTGTTTTTATGTTGTTAACTATTTGCTGCTGAGAGTAAAAAGAAAGATCTTAAAGCATAATGGAGTCTCTATATTATCGCTGGTAAAACACATTCGGGCAGAGTAACTTCTTGTAGTGCCATTTCCCAGCATATCTGGGAATAACACTGTGGATTTTCTCTGATATCTGATAGCTGCGTCCATCACCACCACTATCGCTGAAAGATGGCTTTCCATGTTCTTGTCAAAATGTCACTTGCTCCACTTCACAGGTACAAGGCCACATTTCATCAATGTGAAGTATGCAAAAAGGTTTTTAAAGGGAAGTCAAGTCTTGAAATGCACTTCAGGACACATTCTGGTAAGTATAAAAATCTATTTTAATAAGAGCAACCCATCTGTCATTTAACCAGGTGTAATATACCAGCACACAGTAATTAACCCCATTATTCTGTAGGTGTATTCTAACCTCACTGAACGATAGGTGTGAGCATTATTCTTGTGTGAGGATCTGTCGCCACAAAATTCAATGCGATCTGCAGGTTATAGAGCAGGAGGAGCTGAGCAGACTGATATTTAATTTTGTGGGAAAAGATTCAGTTAAAACTTGTAATTTATACATTTAAAGGGGTTTTCTGAGATTTTATTACTGATGACCTATCCTCAGGACTGTAGTGCTTCCGTAGTCTGTCATTCTGCATCACGGATGCGGACCCTTTCATTTCAATGGGTCCGCAAATCCGGAGATGCGGAACAGAAGACTACGGAAGCACTACAGAGTGCTTTCTGGGGTTCCGTTCCATGCCTCCACACCGCAAAAAGAACATGCTCTATCTTTCTGCGGAACGGAGAAGTGAATGGGTCAGCGATCCCCATGCGACTGCTCCACGGAAGGTGCCCGTGCATTGTGGACCGCAATTTGTGGTTCACAGCACAGGCACGGGACACCAACGGTCGTGTGAACGAGCCCTTACACAGAGAATACTATGAATCATTGATAACGCCTCCCCCGTGTACAGCTGTCAGGGACTGACAGCCATCTATGTATACACACTTGCACAGAGAATACCATGAATCATTGTTAACACCTCCCCTGTGTACAACTATCAGTGACTGACAGCTATCTCTGTATACACACGTACACAGGGAATGCTATCAGTCACTGATAACACCTCCCCTGTGTACAACTATCTGTGACTGACAGCTATCTCTGTATACACACGTACACAGGGAATGCTATCAGTCACTGATAACACCTCCCTCGTGAAGAATGAAGTCGGTCAGAAAAAGTAGAGATGAATTAGAGATGAGCGAATTTCATATTTTGAAATTCGTTCATACTTTTTTTGTTGGTAAAAGCAGAATTGCGTTATGGATTCTGTTACCACAGACCATAACGTAATTCTATGACAGAATGCATAATGGAATGCCTTTTATTCCGTTATTTATTCCGTCATAATAGAAGTCTATGGCCTGCATAACTAAAACGGGACAGATCCGGCATAGAATTGCGATATGGTCCGTGGTAACTGAATCCATAACACAATTCTGCATTTACCACTAAACGAATCGCAAACGAATTTGATAAGCGGAAATTCGCTCATCTCTAATATGAATGTATAAATGACAAGTTTTCTTGAATAGTTTCCCAAAAAACGGTATATTAATCTGCTCAGCTCCTCCTGCTCTGTAACATGATGCTTGTAGCTTACATTGCATTTTGTGGTGACAGGTCCTCTTTAACCACTTCAGCCCCCAGTGCTTAAACACCCTGAAAGACCAGGCCACTTTTTACACTTCTGACCTACACTACTTTCACCGTTTATTGCTCGGTCATGCAACTTACCACCCAAATGAATTTTACCTCCTTTTCTTCTCACTAATAGAGCTTTCATTTGGTGGTATTTCATTGCTGCTGACATTTTTACTTTTTTTGTTATTAATCGAAATTTAACGATTTTTTTGCAAAAAAATGACATTTTTCACTTTCAGTAGTAAAATTTTGCAAAAAAAAACGACATCCATATAGAAATTTTGCTCTAAATTTATAGTTCTACATGTCTTTGATAAAAAAAAAATGTTTGGGTAAAAAAAAAATGGTTTGGGTAAAAGTTATAGCGTTTACAAACTATGGTACAAAAATGTGAATTTCCGCTTTTTGAAGCAGCTCTGACTTTCTGAGCACCTGTCATGTTTCCTGAGGTTCTACAATGCCCAGACAGTACAAACACCCCACAAATGACCCCATTTCTGAAAGTACACACCCTAAGGTATTCGCTGATGGGCATAGTGAGTTCATAGAACTTTTTATTTTTTGTCACAAGTTTAGCGGAAAATTATGATTTTTTTTTTTTTTTTTTTTTCTTACAAAGTCTCATATTCCACTAACTTGTGACAAAAAATAAAAAGTTCTATGAACTCACTATGCCCATCAGCGAATACCTTGGGGTCTCTTCTTTCCAAAATGGGGTCACTTGTGGGGTAGTTATACTGCCCTGGCATTCTAGGGGCCCAAATGTGTGGTAAGGAGTTTGAAATCAAATTCTGTAAAAAATGACCTGTCAAATCCGAAAGGTGCTCTTTGGAATATGGGCCCCTTTGCCCACCTAGGCTGCAAAAAAGTGTCACACATCTGGTATCTCCGTACTCAGGAGAAGGTGGGGAATGTGTTTTGGGGTGTCATTTTATATATACCCATGCTGGGTGAGAGAAATATCTTGGCAAAAGACAACTTTTCCCATTTTTTTATACAAAGTTGTCATTTGACCAAGATATTTATCTCACCCAGCATGGGTATATGTAAAAAGACACCCCAAAACACATTCCTCAACTTCTCCTGAGTACGGGGATACCAGATGTGTGACACTTTTTTGCAGCCTAGGTGGGCAAAGGGGCCCATATTCCAAAGAGCACCTTTCGGATTTCACTCCTCATTTTTTACAGAATTTGATTTCAAACTCCTTACCACACATTTGGGCCCCTAGAATACCAGGGCAGTATAACTACCCCACAAGTGACCCCATTTTGGAAAGAAGACACCCCAAGGTATTCCGTGAGGGGCATGGCGAGTTCCTAGAATTTTTTATTTTTTGTCACAAGTTAGTGGAAAATGATGATTTTTTTTTTTATTTTTTTTTTCATACAAAGTCTCATATTCCACAAACTTGTGACAAAAAATAAAAACTTCCATGAACTCACTATGCCCATCAGCGAATACCTTGGGGTCTCTTCTTTCCAAAATGGGGTCACTTGTGGGGTAGTTATACTGCCCTGGCATTCTAGGGGCCCAAATGTGTGGTAAGTAGGTAAATGACCTGTGAAATCCGAAAGGTGCTCTTTGGAATGTGGGCCCCTTTGCCCACCTAGGCTGCAAAAAAGTGTCACACATGTGGTATCTCTGTATTCAGGAGAAGTTGAGGAATGTGTTTTGGGGTGTCTTTTTACATATACCCATGCTGGGTGAGATAAATATCTTGGTCAAATGCCAACTTTGTATAAAAAAATGGGAAAAGTTGTCTTTTGCCAAGATATTTCTCTCACCCAGCATGGGTATATGTAAAATGACACCCCAAAACACATTCCCCAACTTCTCCCGATTACGGAGATACCAGATGTGTGACACTTTTTTGCAGCCTAGGTGGGCAAAGGGGCCCATATTCAAAAGAGCACCTTTCGGATTTCACAGGTCATTTTTTACAGAATTTGATTTCAAACTCCTTACCACACATTTGGGCCCCTAGAATGCCAGGGCAGTATAACTACCCCACAAGTGACCCCATTTTGGAAAGAAGAGACCCCAAGGTATTCGCTGATGGGCATAGTGAGTTCATGGAACTTTTTATTTTTTGTCACAAGTTAGTGGAATATGAGACTTTGTATGAAAAAAAAAATAAGCATTTTCCACTAACTTGTGACAAAAAATAAAAAATTCTAGGAACTCGCCATGCCCCTCACGGAATACCTTGGGGTGTCTTCTTTCCAAAATGGGGTCACTTGTGGGGTAGTTATACTGCCCTGGCATTTTCCAGGGGCCCTAATGTGTGGTAAGTAGGTAAATGACCTGTGAAATCCTAAAGGTGCTCTTTGGAATATGGGCCCCTTTGCCCACCTAGGCTGCAAAAAAGTGTCACACATGTGGTATCGCCGTATTCAGGAGAAGTTGGGGAATGTGTTTTGGGGTGTCATTTTACATATACCCATGCTGGGTGAGAGAAATATCTTGGCAAAAGACAACTTTTCCCATTTTTTTATACAAAGTTGGCATTTGACCAAGATATTTCTCTCACCCAGCATGGGTATATGTAAAATGACACCCCAAAACACATTCCCCAACTTCTCCTGAGTACGGCGATACCAGATGTGTGACACTTTTTTGCAGCCTAGATGCGCAAAGGTGCCCAAATTCCTTTTAGGAGGGCATTTTTAGACATTTGGATACCAGACTTCTTCTCACGCTTTGGGGCCCCTAGAATGCCAGAGCAGTATAAATACCCCACATGTGACCCCATTTTGGAAAGAAGACACCCCAAGGTATTCAATGAGGGGCATGGCGAGTTCATAGAAATTTTTTTTTTTTGGCACAAGTTAGCGGAAATTGATATTTTTAATTTTTTTCTCACAAAGTCTCCCGTTCCGCTAACTTGGGACAAAAAATTCAATCTTTCATGGACTCAATATGCCCCTCACGGAATACCTGGGGGTGTCTTCTTTCCGAAATGGGGTCACATGTGGGGTATTTATACTGCCCTGGCATTCTAGGGGCCCTAAAGCGTGAGAAGAAGTCTGGAATATAAATGTCTAAAAAATTTTACGCATTTGGATTCCGTGAGGGGTATGGTGAGTTCATGTGAGATTTTATTTTTTGACACAAGTTAGTGGAATATGAGACTTTGTAAGAAAAAAAAAAATAAATTCTGCTAACTTGGGCCAAAAAAATATCTGAATGGAGCCTTACAGAGGGGTGATCAATGACAGGGGGGTGATCAATGACAGGGGGGTTGATCAATGACAGGGGGGTTGATCAATGACAGGGGGGTTGATCAATGACAGGGGGGTTGATCAATGACAGGGGGGTTGATCAATGACAGGGGGGTTGATCAGGGAGTCTATATGGGGTGATCACCACAGTCATTGATCATGCCCCTGTAAGGCTTCATTCAGACGTCCGGATGCGTTTTGCGGATCCGATCCATCTATCAGTGCATCCGTAAAAATCATGCGGACATCTGAATGGAGCTTTACAGGGGGGTAATCAATGACAGGGGGGTGATCAGGGAGTCTATATGGGGTGATCACCACAGTCATTGATCATGCCCCTGTAAGGCTTCATTCAGACGTCCGGATGCGTTTTGCGGATCGGATCCATCTATCAGTGCATCCGTAAAAATCATGCGGACATCTGAATGGAGCTTTACAGGGGGGTGATCAATGACAGGGGGGTGATCAGGGAGTCTATATGGGGTGATCACCACAGTCATTGATCATGCCCCTGTAAGGCTTCATTCAGACGTCCGGATGCGTTTTGCGGATCGGATCCATCTATCAGTGCATCCGTAAAAATCATGCGGACATCTGAATGGAGCTTTACAGGGGGGTGATCAGGGAGTCTATATGGGGTGATCACCACAGTCATTGATCATGCCCCTGTAAGGCTTCATTCAGACGTCCGGATGCGTTTTGAGGATCGGATCCATCTATCAGTGCATCCGTAAAAATCATGCGGACATCTGAATGGAGCTTTACAGGGGGGTGATCAGGGAGTCTATATGGGGTGATCACCACAGTCATTGATCACGCCCCTGTAAGGCTTCATTCAGACGTCCGGATGCGTTTTGCGGATCCGATCTATCTATCAGTGGATCCGTAAAAATCATGCGGACGTCTGAATGGAGCTTTACAGGGGGTTGATCAATGACAGGGGTGTAATCAATGACAGGGGGGGTGATCAGGGAGTCTATATGGGGTGATAACCACAGTCATTGATCACGCCCCTGTAAGGCTTCATTCAGACGTCCGGATGCGTTTTGCGGATCCGATCCATCTATCAGTGGATCCGTAAAAATCATGCGGACATCTGAATGGAGCTTTACAGGGGGGTAATCAATGACAGGGGGGTGATCAATGACAGGGGGGTGATCAGGGAGTCTATATGGGGTGATCAGGGGTGATCAGGGACTAATAAGGGGTTAATAAGTGACGGGGGGGGGGTGTAGTGTAGTGTAGTGGTGCTTGGTGGGACTTTACTGAGCTACCTGTGTCCTCTGGTGGTCGATCCAAACAAATGGGACCACCAGAGGACCAGGTAGCAGGTATATTAGACGCTGTTATCAAAACAGCGTCTAATATACCTGTTAGGGGTTAAAAAAAACACATCTCCAGCCTGCCAGCGAACGATCGCCGCTGGCAGGCTGGAGATCAACTCTCTTACCTTCCGTTCCTGTGAGCGCGCGCGCCTGTGTGCGCGCGTTCACAGGAAATCTCGCCCATCGCGAGATGACGCATATATGCGTGACTCTGCGCAGGGCTGCCACCTCCGGAACGCGATCCTGCGTTAGGCGGTCCGGAGGTGGTTAAATAATATCACAGCAAGAATCTGTAAATTTAAAAGCGTTGTCCGAGTTCAGAGCTGAACCCGGACATACCCTTATTTTCACCCAGACAACCCCCCTGAGGCTAGGATCGGAGCATCTCATGCTCAGATGCGCTCCCTTGCCCTGCGCTAGATCGCGCAGGGCACAGGCTCTTTTGTTTTTAATAACACACTGCCGGGCGGAAACTTCCGCCCGGCAGTGTGTTCAGTGATGTCACCGGCTCTGAGGGGCGGGTTTTAACTTTGCCCTAGCTGTTTTACTGGCTAGGCCAGAGCTAAATCCCGCCCATCAGTGCTGGTGACGTCACCGGGGTTACTGGCAGCCCCATAGAGCCGCGGTACGTCACCGGAACTCCAAAAAATGCCTTTGCCCTGCGCAATTTAACGCAGGGCAAAGGAGAGCATCGGAGCATGAACTGCTTCGATGTTCATGTCAGGGGGGCTGCCGGGGTGAAAATGGAGGGATGTCGGGGTTCAGCTCTGAACCGGGACAACCCCTTTAAAGCAACCCAGTCCATACACATGACATGTATAGTCAACATACCTGGTGCCCTCCCTTTCTTCCATGCTGCCTCTTTTCTGGTCCCGTTTTCAATTCATGTACAGATGGCTGTCGTCACCCTGGACTACCCATTCAGAGCATTGTAGTAATGTCTCGGACATGCCTCCCCCACCACATTTTTCTTGTACATTAAAGGTAACCTGTCACAGTAATTCTTCCCCTCACTTTACTGCTCTGTTTCACACTATTGCACACTGTTGTGGGGAATACACTCTGTGATGGCAGCATTTCCCGGACTGACAACACTGCTCCGTGACACCAACTCACAGCACAATAATGATTCATAATGTTGTGTGCTCCAGCCTGACCACGACTGTACTGAATTGTACGCACCTAATGCTGACAAATATAATTCAGTACAGCCGAGGCCGGGCAGGAATAAATCATTACAGGAGCAGTGTTCAGACAGACGTGGTTTTGTCTGAACTTTCTGAGAAGGCAGTGTTCGAAAAACAAATTTTTTTATTTGGTGCACGCAATATGCTGAGTATCCGTGACTAGTCCTCAAGGTGGGTCATTCCTTTGAATGGTCACGCTGTCCAGGCTGTAATCAAGCTCATTGTGACACTGGTCCAGTGACGCTCCTGAAAACTTGTTTCCCAGAGATTCGCAGTGAAACCAGATGGACTTGGCACAGCTTCATAGGCGCATGAGCTGGAAGCTGGGAGACACCACTCTGCAGCTGCCAGTCTCCTGGCTTCCAGCGCATGCAAGAAGCCAAGATTCCCTTTAACCACTGACCATGGTTGGGCATTTAAAAATGGCTCACGCTTGCGAGCAGGACTAATGTTTTCAATCGACGACAATGTCGATAGAATACATTTAAACCCTCAGATCTGGGAAGTTGAAGACCGGGACTGCGCACTCCTGGCTGTGTACCGGTTCCCCGGTGAGGGAGCCAGAGAGGGTGTGTAGCAGCCTCTGTACTCAAGAGTGGTACAGGGCTGCCGCACATTAGTCCCTATGGAGGTCCTGCCTGTGGCAACATAGGGGAACTATTAAAAAATGTTACAAAAATATTTTTATTTTTATTTTTTAAATATATAAAAATTTGAATCGCCTCCCCCCCCCTTCCCCCCAATTAAAATAAAAATACATACATTTTTTTTTTGTCGCTTCACCCCCCACAAAAAATTTTATGAAGTGGTCAAAAAGTCATTCACAAGCCAGAATGGTGTTAATGAAAATTGCAGATCGCCCCACAATAAATGAGTCTTCACACAGCTCTGCACACAGAATAAAAAGTGATGGGGGTCAGAATATGGCAGTCCAAAGAAAAAATTATTATTCTTTTTTTTTTTAAGTTCTTTTCATTTTTTGGGGTATTGAAATGGAAGAAAAACTATACATATGGTACCAGAATAACAGTAACTGGTCGGTTTTACCACATAGGAAACGGTGTAAAAATAACCCCCATGAAAACAGTAGCGGAATAGTGTTTTTTTTTTTGTTTTGTTTTTTATAATTCCACCCCATTTGAAATTTTTCCCCTGCTTCTCACCACATTGTATGCAACCGTAAATGATGCCATTAGGGTACTTTCACACTTGCGGCAGGACGGATCCGACATACTGCTCACCATGTCGGATCCGTCCTGCGGCTATTTCTCCGGACCGCCGCTCCGTCCCCATTGACTATAATGGGGGCGGAGCTCCGGCGGTGCACGGCGAAAGGCCGCCGGACTATATTACTGCAGGTCAGGTTTTTTAGTCCGGCGGCTTTCGCCGTGCTGTGCCGGAGCTCCGCCCCCGTCCCCATTATAGTCAATGGGGACGGAGCGGCGGTCCGGAGGCACGGCGAAATAGCCGCAGGACGGATCCGACATGGTGAACAGCATGTCGGATCCGTCCTGCCGCAAGTGTGAAAGTAGCCTTAGAAAGTACCTTTTGTTCCACAAAAAGAAAACAAGCCCTTATATGGCTATGTGAATGAAAAAATAAAAAAAAGTTATTACTTTGGGGGGGCTGGGAGTAAGAAAAACAAACGAAAAAATGGTAAATCACCAGATCTTGTAAGGGTTAAGAGGTGTTTTATAAAACAATTCTACTTCAATATATAAGACACTTTGGTGTGCTATAGGAGTGACAAGGTGTGATGCTCACAACGTGCAGTCTTATATAGGTTATTGCTTATTTTTGAGCTTGGATTCCATAAAACTACTATTTCCCTCGTTTTAGGCTACATGCACACGAACGTTGTTTGTTTCCGTGTCCGTTCCGGTTTTTTTTGCAGATAGGATGCGGACCCATTTATTTCAGTGGGTCTGCAAAAAATGCGGACAGCACACCGTGTCCGTTCTGTAGCCCCGCAATAAAAATAGAACATGTCCTATTGTCTGTTTTAGGCATTGGTACAATGGATGCGCAAAAAAAATAACGGATGGCATACGGATGTCATCTGTTTTTTTTTTTTGCGGATCTCAAAACACATACGGTGGTCTGCATGTAGCCTAAAGGAAACTTGTTATGAGGATATGGAGAAATAACCATTTCTTTCATCTGCAGGTGAGAAGCCGTACAAATGTCAGATCTGCAACCAGTCATTTCGCATTAAAAAGACTCTGACTAAACATTTAGTCATCCATTCAGATGCCCGCCCCTTCAACTGCCAGCATTGCAATGCAACCTTCAAACGGAAGGATAAGCTGAAGTATCACATCGACCATGTTCATGGTTCTAAGGCAGACGAGGAGGTCCCAGCACGAGAGGAGACAAAGACCTACCCGGCTGCCTCCCAGAGCTCAGATGCAGATGTGTGTGTCCCCATCACATTGGTACCCGTTGAAATGGGTGAAAATGAGGCAGAGTTGGAGACGCATTCTGGTTCTTCTGTGCTGTCCCAGCCGGCTGACTACCAACGGCCCCCTGACTTGGCTTTCTTGGAAAAATACACACTTAACCCTCAGCCTGCAACCCTTTTACATCCGGTCAGACCAGAGCAAATCATGGAAACCAGAGAACATTCATATTTGGGGACATTGCTTGGGCTGGACCCTCAGCCGACTGTGCAAACTGTTTCCAATGCTGAGCATCACTGACATAAGGGGGACATTCCACATTGGTTACCCGGAGAGCGAGGGCTGCACCGCAGGGGTTAAGGGCAGGCACCACCCTTGGAAAACAGCTGGACTAGGGCTACACGGTGACCTCTAGTTGTGTGACATAAAATCTCAATGTTGCGGGGCTTCATCACACCTACCTCTAGTGAATGTGGTCTTCTTGCCACCTCCAAAGTACCGCAACACGAGATCCAACCCTGGAGGATTTTTGTGTGAATGCACACTATCGTTAGCTGCGGCTGACATTGAATCATTTCCAATATTAATGTCACACGGCCAAAAGTTGCCTTTTATCCCTAGCCATAAGGCTCCACTTCTCTAGGTTGTTACACTGCTGTACAATTGAGTTCTCCATTTTATCTGTACATTTGTAGTCAGGAGTCCAGACCGCACTGTAGTAAGTTACTTTGATCTGTAAAATCTATTGGATACTCCGGGATTATCATCAGCTACATCTTCCGCTTCTAGTATTCTTTAAAAAAAAAACACTTCCTCATACCAAAGATTAATTGTACACCAGATTTTAGAGCGTCATTTAGATATAAATCTCAGAAGACAAGGTATCATTTGTAAGTATTCTGATCCTAAATTAAATGTATTATTTGTGACCAGGACGTGGTCACTTACTGAAGACTAACCTCTAATCCTGACCATATGTGCTAACTGTGGGCTGAAGAATCTCCCCTCTGGTGCTGAGTATTTCTGGTGGAAAGGAAGAATATGAGAACTGGCCTGGTGATTTAAAGGGATTGTGTCACTTCAGCAAATAGCAATTATCATGTAGAGAAAGTTAATACAAGGCACTTACTAATGTATTGTGATATTGTCTATATTGCCTCCTTTGCTGGCCGGATACATTTTACCATGACATTATACACTACATGTTTCCACGGTTATAACCACCCTGCAATCCAGCAGCGGAGGTCGTACTTGCACACTATAGGAAAAAGCACCAGCCTATGTGCGCTCCCACGGTCCTGGCCACCAGAGAGGCCAATGCTTTTTCCTATATTGTGCAAGCACGACCACCACTGATGGGTTGTAAGGTGGTCGTAACCATGGAAACGAGCAGTGTATAATGTGATGGAAAAATGAATCAAGCCAACAAAGGAAGCAATATGGACAATAAAAATACATTAGTAAGTGGCTTCTATTAACTTTCTCTACATGATAAATGCTACTTGGTGAAGTGACACAACCCCTTTAAAAGGGATGTCTCACTTCAGCAAATAGCATTTATCATGTAGAGGAAGTTAATACAAGGGCTATGTGAAATTCCTGTGAAATTAGCGTAAGGCCTCGTGGACACAACCGTATTATTCTTCTGTGCGCATTTTTTGCGGTTAGCACACTGACCCATTTGTTGCTATGTGGCCGGTCAGCAAATGATAGAATTTGTCCTATTCTGGTCTGTGTTGTGGACGAGAATAGTCATTTCTATTGATGGGAGTGAGAAAAATGCAGAGTGCCCGTGGAAGGTATCCATAATTTGTAGTCCAAAATACAGATTTGGTTGTGTGCATGTGGCCTAAGGATGAGTTCACATGATTGTCGTCACTACTGTTCTGCTCTGGTAGAGGAGCAAAACAACAAAAATAACTATTTTTCCTGGTGTTTTTAAGAGAATGAGACGAAAGCTCCTAATGGAGTCTGACACAAATGTGAATGAGCCCCAAGTGAATATTTACCGTTCTCACAAATGGCAGTTTTCAGATGTGTGTGTCGTGAAACACACTCTGTGTGGGAGCGTGAATTCCTGTAGTGAACACTGCTCTTCTGACTGGTCGTTTGGTCGGAAATCTGTTATTTTCCGTACGCCTCCCCAACGGCACTAAGCAGGAGGTTACCGCGCCTCCCGGGGACAGGAAACAACGTGGAGAACAAAGATTTAAAAGCCTCCTCCCCTTTACCTTCTCCAGTTGTTTCCTGTCACTCGGGACGAAGTGGAGAACTAGCAGGGGTTCCCTCCTGCTTAAGGTTATCGCTTAGCCTTTGGTAAGTATTCCCTGATCTTCAGGAGGGCTGAAGCAGAGCAGCGGGATCCAGGACGAGATACCGCTCCCTCCGCTTGCTTTTGCATAAGCCCTGCGCAGGCAGCCCCGGGTTATTGCGCTCCTGTGGAGCTTTACAGGAAGACATGCCGGCGCGGGGACCTCAGAGGGCCGAAGACCCACGAGAGGTGGTCTTGTGGTTGCGGCTGGCAGAGCATGCGGCCATGGACCACGTGACCTGGAAGTTAGCTTCAAAAAATGCCGGCATGGAATCAGGATGGCGTGCGCAGTACCTATCGCATCCTTCACCCTGAGGAAAGCATGTCGCTGCCTCCTGAAAAGTCTTACGACATTCCTAAGGCCCTCAGCCCAGTAAGCCTCATCTGGGGAGAAATATTTTTATATTATACACTTGGGATGTTGCTTTTTCCTGGTGGAGGCCCCCCACATTAAATCATTACTCCATAGTAAGGGGTCATTTTTACATTTTCAGGGCAGAGATGCCGGATAAAGTAGGGAACCTAGATTAAAGAAGAATTGCGCTATCTGCAAAAGACAGCAGGTCACAGTAAAAAAAACTTTAGTCAAAAGTGTACAGAAAAATCATGTCAGAAGAGGCCCCTTCTCTGATGGATAGCCTGAAAACTCTCATTAAAGAGGAGGTCAGCTCGGCCATTGAATCTAAGATGGCTGCTATACCACAAAAAAAAAAAATCTACATCCAGATAAAAAAAATAAATGAACAGCTCCTTCTGAGCTATTATCAATCTGAAACATCTCAACAAATTCATCCAATACAAGAAGTTCAAGATGGAGACAGCAAAATCAACCATCAACTTGCTGACCCAGGATTGCAACATGGTAACCGTAGATCTGGCAGATGCATACTATCATGTGTAGGGCTGCAGTAAACAATTATTTTAGAAATTGAGTATTTTATTGATTATTTTTACGATTAATCGAGTATTCTAATAAGAAAAAATGAATTACTAGACTGTTTTCCTTTATAAAAACAAATCAGACCACATGCCATCAGTCCCCAACACCCTTCGTTCCCCCCTGTACCATCGGCTCCACTATTCCCCAGTGCCTTAAAGGGAACCTGTCACCAGTTTTATGGTGTCCTAACTAAGGGCAACATAAATAAGTGACTGATTCTCTTAGCAAAATGCTGGCTCACTTTCTTTAATTGACCCAGTCAATCTGCCAACATCTTGTATTGAAAAGCTCCAGCTCATAATGATGAGTCCTGAATATTCATGAGCTCCTGACTCTCCCCGCCCACCTGCTGCTGAATGACAGTTATTTTCCATATGAATCAGCAGCAGGTTGGCAGGGGAGTGGCTATAGCTGTTAATTAAATAAATGCTGGACTCAATGACATCACGCTGGACTCAAATCAGCTCATTAGCATGCGGCATCTTTGTGTGTATATTATGAGGTAACCATCTGTCACACTAGTAAGTGAATACATCTAAGGCCTCTTTCACACTTGCGTTGTCCGGATCCGGCGTGTACTCCACTTGCCGGAATTACACTCCGGATCCGGAAAAACGCAAGTGTACTGAAAGCATTTGAAGACGGAACCGTCTTCAAAATGCTTTCAGTGTTACTATGGCACCCAGGACGCTATTAAAGTCCTGGTTGCCATAGTAGGAGCGGGGAGCGGTATACTTACAGTCCGTGCGGCTCCCGGGGCGCTCCAGAATGACGTCAGAGCGCCCCATGCGCATGGATGACGTGATCCATGTGATCACATGATCCATGCGCTTGGGGCGCCCTGACGTCACTCTGGAGCGCCCGGGGAGCCGCACGGACGGTAAGTACACTGCTCCCCCGCTCCCCGCTACACTTACCATGGCTGTCAGGACTTTAGCGTCCCGGCAGCCATGGTAACCACTCTGAAAAAGCTAAATGTCGGCTCCGGCAATGCGCCGAAACGACGTTTAGCTTAAGGCCGGATCCGGATCAATGCCTTCCAATGGGCATTAATTCCGGATCCGGCCTTGCGGCAAGTGTTCCGGATTTTTGGCCGGAGCAAAAAGCGCAGCATGCTGCGGTATTTTCTCCGGCCAACAAACGTTCCGTACCGGAACTGAAGACATCCTGATGCATCCTGAACGGATTACTCTCCATTCAGAATGCATTAGGATAATCCTGATCAGGATTCTTCCGGCATAGAGCCCCGACGACGGAACTCTATGCCGGAAGACAATAACGCAGGTGTGAAAGAGCCCTAAGGCACTTTTTAGTAGTTAATGATTGTATATAATTAGTTAGATTATAATCAAATATCCACATGACAGGTTCCCTTTAAGCTCTTCCCCCACCTCAGAGCCAGCGGCCCCCTGCTGGAAAGGTGAGTATTGCGGGCCAGCGGAAGTAATAGCAAGCGCTTCACTCCTGCTCCGTGGTCACGTGACACAAACGAATCTTCGATGCAATAAATTTGCATTCAGGATTTTTTTGTGTCGAATTATTCGATTCAATCGAGTAATCGTTTCAGCCCTAATCACCAAAAGTATCTTCGGTACGCAATCTTTTTGGAGAACCAACTTGTCCATCTGCAGTTCCAAGTCTTACCCTTCGGCCTCTCATCAGCCCCGTGGATTTTTTACCAAGTTAGTGGGATTCTAGGGTTGATTACTTCTATACCAGCAGTCAAATGGGCTCCATTCCACAGAAGGATTCTTCAAAACTTCCTCCTGAAGTCCTGGAACTGAAGTGCTTTCTCACTAGACAAGACAGTGACTCTTCCCTCTCGAGACAAGAACCAAGTTATCACAACGGACGCAAGCGATTCAGGTTGGGGAGCCCACTGCAAGAATCAGCTAGTACAGGGAGTCTGGGATCCAGATCCTCTCCCTCTATCATCAAATTCAAAAGAGTTGCTAGCAGTGCTTCTGGCACTGAAAGCGCTTTCCCCAGCCATCCACTCACAAATTGTCAAAATCTTGTCAGAAAACAGGACCACAGTAGTATATCTAAACAAGCACAAAGAGCAAAAACCTCTGGCAGATTGCATTCCAGATCTTCCCCTGGGCAGAGAGGCACATTATTATTATTTATTATCAAAGCACCATTCATTCCATAGCGCTGTACATATGATAAGCGGTGCACATACATAATACAGACAATTGCACTAAGCATGAATAAGACCAGTTACAAACTGGTACAGAAGGAGAGAGGGCCTACATTCTACATGGTATGGGAGAAGGACACAGTAGGTGCGGGTGAAGTTGGTCATGGCGGTATAGAGGCAGCAGGGTCACTGGTTGTAGGCTTGTCTGAAGAGGTGGGTTTTCAGGTTTCTTTTGAAGGTTTCCACTGTCGGTGAGAGTCTTATATGTTGGGGTAGCGAGTTCCAGAGTGTGGGGGATGCATGGGAGAAATCTTGGAGGCGATTGTGGGAAGAGGTGATAAGAGGAGAGGAGAGAAGGAGGTCTTGTGAGGATCGGAGAGTGCGTGTGGGAATGTATCGGGAAAGTAGCTCAGAGATGTAGGGAGGGGACAGGTTGTGGACGGCCTTGTATGTATTTGTTAGTATTTTGAATTGAATTCACTGGGCAATGGGGAGCCAGTGAAGGGATTGGCAGAGGGGAGAGGCAGAGGAGTAATAGGGTGAGAGGTGGATTGCCGTTGGGCAGCAGAGTTGAGGATAGATTGGAGAGGGTGAGAGTGCTAGATGGAAGGCCACAGATTCTGGATAATAAGGTGGTGATGTCTGGACCAGAGAGGTAGATTTGTGTGTCATCAGCATAAGAGTGCTACTGAATACAATGCGACTCTGAGATATCCCAGGCCAAAAGTGTAAATAGAAAAGAGCAGAGGTCCTAGGACAGAGCTTTGCGGGACACCAACAGAGCGGGAATGAGACAAGGAGGTGGTGTGAGAGTGGGAGACTCCGGTCTGTGAGGTATGATGTGATCCAGGAGAGGGCCAAGTCAGTGATGCCAAGAGATGAGAGAGTTTGCAACAGAAGGGAGTAGTCGACAGTGTCAAAGAAGGAGGACAGAAAAATGTTTTTTGGTTTTGGCTGTTAGGAGGTCATTGGTGACTTTGGTAAGGGCAGTCTCAGTCCAGTGGTGGGGTTGGAAGCCAGATTGTGGCCAGTCAAAGAGGGAGCAGGAGGAGAGGTGAGAGGGCAGTTGCACATAAGATCATTCTCCACAGTCCATCTAAAAGGAGAAGAAAACATTAGCGGATTTTTTTTTTCAGCAGAGAAAAACTGAATCCAGGGGAGTGGAGTCTCAACAAATCGATCTTTCTGGAAATTTGCAGGAGATGGGGTCCTCCAAGCCTAGATTTATTCCCTATTGTTCAAAGACAATCCGACAAGAGTGGATGCATTTTCGGGTTCCTGGACAGCAGGACTTCTATACGCTTTCCCTCCAATCCAACTGATCCCAAGGGTCCTAATGAAGGTAGCAGAAGAGGGCTCTCATGTGATTTTAATAGCCTCATATTGGCCAAGGAGATCGTGGTTTCCCCTAAGTCTCTCCAAAGGGGATTTCTGGGTCCTTCCTCAGATCCCAGACCTTCTCTTACAGGGTCCGGCACCCAACGATCAACCATTTGACTCTTACTGCCTGGAATTTGAACGGTCTATCCTGAAATCAAAAGGGGTTATCTGATGCTGTCATAAACACCCTTTTATCCAGCAGTCACGTCTAAGATCTATCGTTGAACATTGAAGACTTTCCTCCAGTTTGTCGGGAATTTTTGGAATCCCAAATTGTAAAACAATGTAAGGGACGGCTCACCTTTTTCTGGTAATGAAATGGTGCTCCAAACTGATGATGCACCCTGATCACATGGGATAAATATATGAATGGGCACTCATATTGGGAATCACATATGGTAGATAAAAGACAATTTATTTAGACATAATAAAAACAAAGGTCAATAAAAAGCTCAATAAAAAATGATGTACAATGAATAATATAAAATGGAGAATGTAAAAATGAATAATAAAGTACACAAGTTGATAATATCTTCTCTAGTTATAGAATGGATAAAATAACTGTCTGGTGCCTTTGAATTTTCTGGTATGTCCTGGGATTAGGCGGCTCCAGATTGCGTAAATTGCGCTGTTGGTATTGCGCTAGTGGATCTATGCGCAGAATCAATAAGTTGGTATAAGCACTCTGTAGTACACAATAGGTGTTGGGACACCTTGAGAACAACGTCGTGTTCTCAAAGGGATAACAGTTATCAAGGTAATTTTAGACTTTTTGCAAAAAGGTCTGAATAAAGGGTTAAAGAGGACCTTTCACTGATTCTTACCCTATGAACTAAGTATACATACATGTGGAGCGGCGCCCGGGGATCTCTCTGCACTTACTATTATCCCCGGGCGCCGCTCCGTTCTCCTGCTATGTCCTCCGGTATCTCCGTTCCCTAAGTTATGGTAGGCGGAGTCTGCCCTAGCGCTGGCCAATTGCATTGCAGAGCTCACAGCCTGGGAGAAAATAACCTCCCAGGCTGTGAGCTCTGCGCTGCGATTGGCCAGCGCTAGGGCAGACTCCGCCTACCATAACTTAGGGACTGGTATCTCCGCCTACTATAACTTAGTGAGCGGAGATACCGGAGGGCATAACGGGAGAACGGAGCGGCGCCCGGGGATAATAGTAAGTGCAGTGAGATCCCCGGGCGCCGCTCTACATATCTGTATAGTTAGTTCATAGGGTAAGAATCGGTGAAAGGTCCTCTTTAAGAGTGAGTACCCTAAGGCTACTTTCACACTAGCGTTGTTTAAATCCGGCGTTCAATTCCGACACCGGAACTGCCCGTCGGATCCGGAAAATCGTGTGAAAACGGATTACATTTGAATCCTGATCAGGATTTTGATCACAATGAAAAAATGCATTGGAAAAAACGGATCCGCCATTTATGGACTTTAACTTTTTTTTCACATTTTTCGGGTTTAACATGCAAAAGCCGGATCCGGCGTTAATGCAAGTCAATGGGAAAAAGACCGGATCTGGCGTTCAGTCAAAGTGTTTAGGATTTTTGGCCGGAGGTAAAAATACAACATGCTACGGTTTTCTGAAAAGCCTGATCAGTCAAAAAGACTGAACTGAAGATGCATCCTGAACGGATTACTCTCCATTCAGAATGCATTAGGATAAAACTGATCAGTTCTTTTCCGGATTTGAGCCCCTAGGACGGAACTCAGCGCCGGAAAAGAAAAACGCAAGTGTGAAAGTACCCCTTAAAGGGAGTCTGTCATCAAAGTTTCACCTTTTTAACCCTTCCCATAGCTTTCTAGCAGCCTTACAGTTAATAAAAACGTTACCTTTATGAGCAATCCTGGACTTATAAAACCGGCAAAAAACATCTTAGTAGCATATGCAAATGAGGGCTCGCAAGTGCCCAGGGGCGGCGTTACCCTCGTAGGTGCCCAGCTAGCTCAGCCTTATTGTCGCTTCCCCCGCCCAATCTTTCCCTCTGACCGCGCATCTAATTACTTCTTGTTTCGCCGGGATCCCGCGCCTGCGCACTCAGTCCGTCGGCCGGCGCATGCGCACTGCGATGCCCATTCCTTGTACGGCATCACAGTAATTAATGCGTATTACCCGGGTGTCGGACCTCCACCGATCAGATGCTGATGATCTATCCAGAGGATAGATCAGCAGTTTAAACAAACTGCAGAACCCCTTTAAATCAGAAAAGATACAGTCAAGATAATTGGGGTGGGAAATCCCAGTGCCGTTGTGGAGGCTACACGGAAAATCTAATTACCGGTAAGAGTAATTATCTTTTTGATGGCAGGACTTTTTCTCCCATCAAAAATAACTGATCTACAATGGAAGTGATCCAAACTAATCATAACAGATTCTCAAAATAACGGATCCATTTTTGTTCCTGTTCTTATGATCAGAAGAACGGAAATAATCGGTGCTGTGAACGCACCCTTATTTTGCTGCTTGATGAAGGGACCTGAGTTGTCTGTAACGCTTGCTATGTAACATCGTTGCTTCTAGTGTTGTTAGCCATGAGGGTACCCGTGTGCTCTGCCAGGAGTCAGTAATCCTCCAGGTGGCACAGGCTGGAGCAGCAATATGCGCTCCTGCCTGTACTCACAGCGCTGCTGCGGCCCCATTCATAACCTTCACAGCCCAGCGGCTGTAAGTATATTAGAAAGTTTTATTAGGGCTTTAGGGACATTTTATACAAAGGTTTAGGTTACTCTTTAAGAAATGAATTGCGATAAATACACATTTAGAAGAAAAAAACACTTGGGGCTACAAGGAGACATTATACTGTATGGGGGCCTCACAGGGCCACGCACAAAGGGATACAGACACATACACAGGGCCGGATCCAGCAAGCCGGCTACAAATGGGAAAGCTTTGTGTTAGATGGATCCGGTGAAATGCTGCATCCGTCTCATCCGGAATAATGGATCCGGTATTTAAATTTTTCAAAAATCAAAAGCCTGGTGCATGCGCAGATCGGAAAACCGGATCCGGCGATGCGGCAATTTCCGGAACACTTAGTACCGTATCTGGCATCTCTATCGAAATGAATGCTGGATCCGGCAAGTGCAGTGTTGTTCCAAGGGACTGAACGGAAGACATCCTGATGCACGCTGAACGGATTGCTTTCCCTTCAGAATGCATTAGGACAAAACTGATGCGTTTATTTCCGGTATTGAGACCCTTTACTGGATTTCAATACCGGAAAAGAATAACGCTAATGTGAAAGTAGCCTTAGGCTAGTATCACACTAGCAGCAGGGGACTCCGGCAGGTGAACAGCCTGTTGGATCCGTCCTGCCGCTAGTTCACGCGTGCCCCTGGACTGCCGCTCTGTCCCCATTGACTATATTGGGGGTGGGGGCGGAGTTCTGGCGGCAGCATGGCAGCGCACGCCGAGAGGCGGCCGGACTAAAAGTACTTAAAAGATTAAGGCTACTTTCACAGTAGCGTTCAGAGCGGATCCGTCTGATGTTTCATCAGACGGATCCGCTCCGATAATGCAGATGTTTGCATCCGTTCAGAATGGATCCGTCTGCATTATAACTTAGAAAAATTTCTAAGTGTGAAAGTAGCCTGAGCGGATCCGTCCAGACTTTACATTGAAAGTCAATGGGGAACGGATCCGCTTGAAGATTGAGCCATATAGTGTCATCTTCAAGCGGATCCGACCCATTGACTTACATTGTAAGTCTGGACGGATCCGCTTGCCTCCGCACGGCCAGGCGGACACCCGAACGCTGCACGCTGAGCGGAGGCTGAACGCTGGCAGACGGATGCATTCTGAGCGGATCCGCCTCCACTGAGAATGCATTAGGGCTGGACGGCTGCGTTCGGTGCCGCTTGTGAGACCCTTCAAACGGAGCTCACGAGCGGACACCCGAACGCAGGTGTGAAAGTAGCCTTAATTGATGCATTCTGAGCGGATCCTTATCCATTCAGAATGCATTGGGGCTGAACTGATCCGTTTTGGGCCGCTTGTGAGAGCCCTGAAACAGATCTCACAAGCGGACCCAGAAACGCCAGTGTGAAAGTAGCCTTTAGTTACAGGGAGGGAGCTGCAGCAGAAAGGACACACCCCTTGTTACCAGGCTGAAGAGCATCCAGCTGAGCCGCTGGAGCAATGAATGTGGAGATCTCTGGCCCCATCATGTACTATATATGTCTGATTGTCGTGTGTCACAGCAACCCTGTTCTCTCTGCTGCACCACACACAGTAACGTCTCGGATTTAGTCAATAACCGCAGCTGTACAGCTAGCACGTGCCCGGCTATAACAACACCCCGCAGGAACATCTGGGGCACAGGACCGCACGAATACCGCACAGCTTCAGAGAGCCGCCCTCACCGCTGTTGTGCTGCTGTAATTGTTTTCCCCGTTGCCATAACATGACCGGAGTACACGCCGGATGCCGTGTTTTGAATAAATCTCCGGCCTCTCATTGGTTCTTTCCTTTGGCCCCGCCTTATCCGAAATTCTATGCGCTGTGATTGGCTGAACATTCCTCCACCGCATGTCACTATTGGATGAGCCGAGGAAGTAGGCGGGGAGAATGTTACCGTTGGACCTATCAGAGGTCTTCGCATTTTCAAATCGGTGGCAGGACGGGGTTGCAGGTAGAGAGGTCTATGACAGGCGTGAGAGCGAGGACCTGAGGACGGACCGCGGCGACATGCTGAATATATCGCCCCCGGCGGCAGTGGGGCAGAAGCCGTCCCCGGAGGACGCGGCCGTGCTCTCCCTCACACACTTCTCCCGGCCGCCGTTCCTCAGCTTCGGCTGTGTTCGCCCTGGTTCCGCCCGCAGTGCGGTTCTTTTGCTGCAGAATCCCTCGGCGGACCCGGCTTATGTGACCGTGAACAAGCTGCCGCAGCACCGAGGCTTCAGCGTGCCGGAGACGGAGCTCCTCGTACCGGTATGTGAGGGGGACGGGCAGGCCGGCTGTTGTGGGACTATAACTCCCAGCATGCACGACAGCTTCCCTACAGTGTGTATGTTATGTGTGATAGGAAGCATCACTTAGAGAGGACCGCAGCATTGCTCGGGCTCTGTTCACACTGCATGGGAGTGCTGACGGAGCCTCGGACAGCCCTGGGCGCTGGTGGGCACTGCTACATTTTGCACAACCCACTTTTAGTTTTAATTGTCACATAACTGCTGTCTGGGCAGGACCAGCAACCTGTCTGTACCGAATAGAATGCCGGAGGCAGAGTGCATACTGACACTCATGGAGCCATATGCGTGGCTGGGATCTGGATTTTGCAGATCTGTGGTTTTGTGGACTGAAAAACGGAAACCGCATGAGGCCGTAGTGTTCGCATAGGGACCTGCCTGTCATCTGCGGGGTTTGGGCTCAGTTGTCCAACATACCCCCTGATGTTCTACCTCCTGGCCGAGCAGTAGGGGTCGTGCTGGCAAGCGCTTTTTCCTATAGTGTGCAAACACGACCACTAACTGCTGGATTGCAGTATATAATGTGATGGAACAATGAATCCGGCCAGCAAAGGAAACAATATGGATAATACATTAGTAAGTGCCTTGTATTAACTTTATCTATATGTGGGCCATTTGCAGAAGCAAGACAACCCCTTTAAAGGGTTTCTGTCACCCCACTAAAGTGATTTTTTATTTTTTTTGGGCTAGTAAATTAGTTATATAGCGATATATTAAAATATAATAGTGTTCCTTACTTTGATCCAGCAGTTTAGTCAAAAAACGAAGTTTTATCATATGCAAATCCGGTCTCTACCAGCAAGTAGGGCGGCTACTTGCTGGTAGCTGCTGCAGAAATCCGCCCCCTCCTCTTGTTGATTGACAGGGCCAGCCGGGATCTCCTCCTCCGGCCAGCCCTGTCGGCATTTCAAAAATCGCGCGCCCGTGTTGAATCTGCGCAGGCGCTCTGAGATGAGGAGGCTCGTCTCCTCTGAACTCCCTCAGTGCGCCTGCGCCGATGACGTCTTCTATTTCGATGTCATCGGCGCAGGCGCACTGAGGGAGCTCTGAGGAGACGAGCCTCCTCATCTCAGAGCGCCTGCGCAGATTCAACACGGGCGCGCGATTTTTGAAATGCCGACAGGGCTGGCTGGAGGAGGAGATCCCGGCTGGCCCTGTCAATCAACAAGAGGAGGGGGTGGATTTCTGCAGCAGCTACCAGCAAGTAGACTCCTTACTTGCTGGTAGAGACCGGATTTGCATATGATAAAACTTCGTTTTTTGACTAAACTGCTGGATCAAAGTAAGGAACACTATTATATTTTAATATATCGCTATATAACTAATTTAACTAGCCCAAAAAAAAAATCACTTTAGTGGGGTGACAGAAACCCTTTAAAGGGGTTCTCCGGGCTTTTAATATTGATGACCTGTCCTCAGGATAGGTCATCAATATCAGATCGGTGGGGGTCCGACACCCGGCACCCCTGCGGATCAGCTGTTTTAGGAGATGGCGAGCACAGTGCACCTGCCGTCTCCTGTCTGTCTTCCTGCTGCTGTTTTGCCATAGACATGGCAGCGGGAAGGAATTCAGGAGACGGCAGGTGCACTGTGCTCGCCATCTCCTAATACAGCTGATCCGCAGGGGTGCCGGGTGTCGGACCCCCACCGATCTGATATTGATGACAGGTCGTCAATATTAAAGGGATTCTGTCACCTCGTATAACACAAATTCAGATTTTAAACCAGTCATGCTCCACAGCTTACCTTGTATCGGCTGTGCTGTTTTTTATTGTAATCCGTCCAGCAGTTTTGCAGAAAAACGACTTTTATAAAACCCTGAAGGTGCCCAGAGGGGCGTTATGTTCCCCTTTGTGTGCCCAGTAACGCCCCTCTTACAGTGCCCAAAACGCCTTCCCTAACAGCCCACAGCGTCTCATCCGTCTCCTCCCCCTCCCTGACGGCCGAGCAAAGTCTCGCGCGAGCATCGGACGTCACTGGGCTCGGCGCATGCCCAGTGACGACTATGAAGCTCCTGCCCTCAGTCTCCAGCAAATCGCACTGGCGCAGCCCTCAGTGGGTACTGCGTCTGCGTGAGACTTTGCTCGGCCGTCAGGGAGGGGGAGGAGAGGGATGAGCCGCTGTGGGCGGTTAGGGATTCTGGAGGAAGGCGTTTTGGGCACTGTAAGAGGGGCGTTACTGGGCACACAAAGGGGAACATAACGCCCCTCTGGGCACCTTCAGGGTTTTATAAAAGTCGTTTTTCTGCAAAACTGCTGGACGGATTACAATAAAAAACAGCACAGCCGATTCAAGGTAAGCTGTGGAGCATGACTGGTTTAAAATCTGAAATTGTGTTATACGAGGTGACCGAATCCCTTTAAAAGCCCGGGGAACCCCTTTGAGGTTAGATTACACACAGACTTCATGTGATGGATGTCCTAGAGGTCGGAGGTTTGGGGAGTGTAACGTCTACTGGTGAGAGGTGCATGAATTTATGGAGACTCCTGACTGCCCCTGGAGCAGTGATGGCTGACCTCTAGCACTCCAGCTGTGGTGACACTACCACTCCCAGCATGCTCCATTCATTTCTATGGAGTTCTGAGAACCGCCAAGCAAGTGTACATCTTGGGAGTCGTAGTTTTACCACAGCCGGAGTGCCGGCGGTTAGCCATCACAGGGCTAGGGTATTACACTCCAAAGTGTCTCTCTGGGTTAGTGGATGAGGATCAGCTGTGCCCACTTTATAAACCCGTGACATGCGGTGCCCTGGCAGGTTTGATGAGACTTGTGATTTGGGTTCCTTCATTGTCCAGTACGGCCACCGACTCGGCTATTGACCTCATAGGCCTTCTTCTCTTCTTTCTTCTCCTTCCTTTTCTTCCCTCTTTATACATATCCCACCTTTTTTTTTATCTTATTACCAGTTTTTTTGCCCCCCTAAACTTAGGGTTCCTGTCTTCGGGTTCTCTAATGCCCTTGGTATATTATAAATGTAGAAGTAGACTTGTTGCGGGGGCGCTCTGTGTTGAAATGACCTGAGGTTGCAGGTATACGGCCATATACTGTAGTCTGTGTGCCCCAAGCCTTCTACATTGCACTTGTCTGCTCTTTGTATTTGCACTTCTTCTTTTCTCTGGTCTTGTTCTGTTGAATAAACCTTCCCTTAAAAGAGAATGGGATAAAATAAAGATGGGACGCTCCCCACTAAATCAGGTCCTCACCTCTGTTCTATGTTTACTGCAGCAGTGACCAGCTGTATTCAGTACTTGACTGCTGCAGCCAGTCACTGGACTCTGTGGTACTGTACATAGCATGAGACTGCTGAGGCCAGTGATTGGCTGCAGTAGTCATGTGCGTATATGGCTACAACACCACTGAAGTCTGTAAGCACCGGACAGAGGTGCGGACTGGAAATTGTGGGAAGTATCTGATCTAGAATTCTTTTAGCTCACTTAGGATCACTGGGACATTTTCATATAAGTTGGACAACTCTTTTAAAGGGTTATTCTGGGATTTTTGTTGACAGCCTGTCCTTAGGATAGATCATCAGTATTTGATCAGCGAGTCTCCAACTCCCAGCATCCGCAGCAATCAGCGGTTCTGCGGTAGCTTCAGGACTGCACAGCTCAGTCCACCGTGTAGTGGGGGCTGCTGGTTTCTGCAGCACTGCTCCCATTCTCTTCAATACCATGGTCCGTCAGTATAAAAATCCCACAGAACCCCTTTTACATGTCTGGAGACTTCTGGATGTTCTCCTCTGATGAAAGGCTCTGACTGTGCTCCTGTTTTTTTGTGTGTTGTTGCCCCTCATAGAAAAAATGGAATTTATGTAATAGTGTATCTATGTAAAAAGCAAAGCACCCTGACCAAGGTTGTGTGTGTGTTCCAACTCTTCTGGCGGCAGCTTATCTCTCCTGAGTGAGAACATAAGGATCGGGCATGTTTAAATCCAACAGTCTGATCCTTCTTTTCCCTGCTAGCCCCCCATGCGCTTACTTATCACCCACAGAACACTATTCAAAAATGTACTCAATTCTGATGACTTTATTTTGATGTTTTCTTGTGCAGCCTCTTGAAACGCTCCCGCTGACTATCACATGGACCCCCTTAGAAGAAGGAGGAATCAGAGAACTGGTCACATTTCTTCTAAACGATGTTGTGAAGCACCAGGCCGTATTGTTGGGACGTGCGGAGCTCCCAGTGAAAAAAAAGGTACAACCGAATGGATAAATGTGTCTGTTCTCCCATAACCAAAACCGTATACACAGGGTCTGAGGTAAGGCTACACATGTCAGTTCGACCTTAAAGCGAATCTGACTGTGTAAAGTTGCTGACAGCACTAGGTAGGGGCTGGGGAGAGCAGGACATGCTTTTTATTATATTAAAGTTTAACTACCATTTCACTACCAAAAATAAAATTCCTAACATATGTGATGCTGAAGGGAAGATATTCATGAAGCTTTATTTTTCAGTTAATTTTACTTTTCTGATGTCCCTTAGCAACCCTATTTCTCTGCGCCTCCATTTCAGCATCTTCCTAAGATGGCCTCTGCTGAACTTCCTGTGGTGATCTTTGCCATGTCCTTGAGACCATCCTGTATTGCCCTTGGCTCTCTTCACATGAACTAGCAGGACTAATCAGAATGCAGATAACTTCCCCCACTACCCCAGAGCAGTGTGTATCCTCTCACATCCAGCTAACCAGAGACAGACGAGACTAATCAGAATGCAGATAACTTCCCCCACTACCCCAGAGCAGTGTGTATCCTCTCACATCCAGCTAACCAGAGACAGACGAGACTAATCAGAATGCAGATAACTTCCCCCACTACCCCAGAGCAGTGTGTATCCTCTCACATCCAGCTAACCAGAGACAGACGAGACTGGTCAGAATGCAGATAACTTCCCCCACTACCCCAGAGCAGTGTGTATCCTCTAACATCCAGCTAACCAGAGACAAGCCCTGCAATTACATGAAATCAGTAAGCATTTGTTTTAGCCTTTTAAAAGTCACCTGTCAGCTCTGAAGCTGCTCGCTCATTCTCCTGCACACTGACAGAGAGGGGGGCAGCTGCTTTAGCTGCTCAGTTCTCTCGATTGGTACCAGAGATATGGGCTTTGTATTTGACATTCCAAGCTTTCAGACAATACCAGAATGACAGCAGTATGAAAAAAAAAAGGTACAACCGAATGGATAAATGTGTCTGTTCTCCCATAACCACTTTTTCAAAATGTTGGAGAAAAATAAAACCGTATACACAGGGTCTGAGGTAAGGCTACACATGTCAGTTCAACCTTAAAGCGAACCTGTCACCATGATTTAGCGCATAGAGCTGGGGACATGGGCTGCTAGATGGCCACTAGCACATCTGCAATACCCGGTCCCCACAGCTCTCTGCGCTTTTATTATGTTAAAAAAACGTTTTGAGTGATATGCAAATTACCTGATATGAGTCCTGTAGCCGGAGATGAGTCAAGCGGAAAGGAGCCCAGCACCGCCCGCGTCCTCCGAATCTCCTCCTTGCCGGCTGACGTCACAGAGCTAGCGCATGCGCAGTATCGGCATCATGTTCATTCCCTGTGCTGGCATCAGCACAGGGAACGAACTACGCATGCGCTAGCTCGCGCATCGCGAGATTTCGGCGCTCCAGCTCTGTGACGTCAGCCGGCAAGGAGGAGATTCGGAGGACGCGGGGCGGTGCTGGGCTCCTTTCCGCTTGACTCATCTCCGGCTACAGGACTCATATCAGGTAATTTGCATATCACTCAAAACGGTTTTTTAACATAATAAAAGCTCAGAGAGCTATGGGACCTGGGTATTGCAGATGTGCTAGTGGCCATCTAGCAGCCCATGTCCCCAGCTCTATGCGCTAAATCATGGTGACAGGTTCGCTTTAAAGGGAATCTGACTGTGATGATTGCGGAGGCGGTGCTGAGGTGAGGAAGGCGGCGATTTCAACTGGGAAAGCGATGCTGGGCACCAGGCGGAGATGGGTGCAGCCGGGCACACTGTATGAAGCGACGTCCCCTTGGGCACCTTAGGTAGGTGAATAACAGGTTATAAAAACTGTTTTATGTGCTAATAGAGCCACAGGCAGATTTAATAAGGACAGTTTCGGATTCAGGTTATTAGTACGGACCTGGCCATATGTTTAGGTTATAGGCCTAAAATGTCATGACAGAATCCCTTTAATATAATAAAAAGTCAACAAAAGATATGCTTGTCCTGCTCTCTCCAGCCCCTACCAAGTGCTGTCAGCAGTTTTGCATGGTCAAAACAATTGAAAGATTCCATTTACATCAAACTAACATTTGTAATCCTGCCCCAGCCCCTCATATACATACAATTCCCGTGTTGCTGTCTCCAGGCCCTACCTTGTGTTGTCAGCAGTTTAGCTTGGTCAACACTGCTGATGGGTTCCTTTTAATCATTGGAAGATGGTCACATTCTGAATTTGTTAGCAGCAGGTAGTGTTCATTATTAAAGAGTAAGGCTGCGTTCACACGGGCGAGATTTCCGCGCGGGTGCAATGCGGTAGGTGAACGCATTGCACCCGCACTGAATCTGGACCCATTCATTTCAATGGGGCTGTTCAGATGAGCGATGATTTTCACGCATCACTTATGCGTTGTGTGAAAATCGCAGCATGCTCTATATTCTGCGTTTTTCACGCAACGCAGGCCCCATAGAAGTGAATGGGGTTGCGTAAAAATCGCATGCATCCGCAAGCAAGTGCGGATGCGGTGCGATTTTCACGCACGGTTGCTAGGTGACTGTCTATACACTGTATTATTTTCCCTTATAACATGGTTATAAGGGAAAATAATAGCATTCTGAATACAGAATGCTTAGTAGGTGATCAATTGAGGGTTAAAAAATAAAAAAAATTAACTCACCTTGTCCTCTTGTTCGCGTAGTTCTCCCGGTCTTTAGTTCTTTAAAAAGATGAACTATGGGCTAAAGGACCTTTGGTGACATCAGATCACATGCTCCAATCACATGGCCCATCACCGCGGTGATGTACCATGTGATTGGAGCATGTGATCTGACGTCACCAAAGGTCCTTTAGCCCATAGTTCATCTTTTTAAAGAACTAAAGACCGGGAGAACTACGCGAACAAGAGGACAAGGTGAGTTAATTTTTTTTATTTTTTAACCCTCAATTGATCACCTACTAAGCATTCTGTATTCAGAATGCTATTATTTTCCCTTATAACCATGTTATAAGGGAAAATAATAACATCTACACAACACCGAACCCAAACCTGAACTTCAGTGAAGAAGTTCGGGTCTGGGTACCACAGTCGTTTTTTTTATCACGCGCGTGCAAAACACATTGCACCCGCGCGATAAAAACTGAACATCGGAACGCAATCGCAGTCAAAACTGACTGCAATTGCATTCCTACTCGCGCGGGTTTGCCGCAACACACCGGGACGCATCCGGAACTAATCCGGACACGCTCGTGTGAACGCAGCCTAAGTAAACTTTTTCTACAACCTTCCTTAAAAAAAAAAAAAAATCTATCTATCTCTCTCATATTTTTCGCTTTATAAGACGCACCTAGGTTTTTGAGGAGGAAAATAAGAAAAAAATATTTTGAACCAAAAGGTGTGCTTTTGGTGGATTTTTAACTAATGGTCTGTGGATGACGCACTGTTATGGGGGGGATCTGTGGATGACGCACTGTTATGGGGGGATCAAATCTGTGGATGACTCACTGTTATGGGGGATGTGTGCTGTGACACATAGGGCCATGAGGGGGGCCAGGATAAAATGCTATATGTGTGGATGATACACATATAGCATCGTATGCTGGTCCCCCTCATGGCCCTATGTTTCACAGCATTACAGTACTTTATTCTTTGTATGTAAAATCTTTCTTTAATCCTGAATCAATCGCTCTCCTTTTGATAAACTAGCTGACACTGATATATCGCTGGCCGCTATGCTGCACAGTGTGGCCGGCGATACATCAGTTACAGTGCAGGGAGGGAGGAGCAACTCACAGCGGGGCCCGGTGCAGTCACTGTATTACACCGGGCCCCGCGCACAGAAGTCTCTTTGTATGTAAAATCTTTCATTAATCCTGAATCAAAGAGACTTCTGTGCGCGGGGCCCGGTGTAATACAGTGACTGCACTGGGCCCCGCTGTGAGTTGCCTCCAGCCCCTCCTCCCTCCCCGCACTGTAACTGATGTATCGCCGGCCACATTGTGCAGCATAGTGGCCGGCGATATATCAGTGTCAGCCCTGTAAAAAAAATAAATCAACCATTGTTTTATAAGACGCACTGTCACCCCCCCCCCCTCTTTTGGGGGAAAACAAAGTGCGTCTTATAAAGCGAAAAATACGTTGTGTGTGTGTGTGTATATATGTGTATATATGTGTGTGTATATATATATATATATATCTCTATCGTTACATTTCAATTCCAATATTAAAGAGCATTTCATCTGTGCAATGTCTTTCAGAGAAGCAGATGGAATACCGTGAAAAAGAAATACTCTCCAGTGGGATCCAAAGTTTCTTGTTCTAATGCAAAAAACAAAACCATCAAATTACCACACAAAAGTGGTGATGGGACATTACAGAGGACACGAAGCCCTCTACAGTCCTGTGAGAATCTAACCAACCCAGTGAACAGTCCCTCTTCAGCGAGAGAGTCCAGACGAAGCTCAGAGAATAGAGCTGTGGCCGGCCTGGTCAGTCCACTTGCCACCCAGCTGCAGTCATTTACTCCCGGATCACTAAGGAGGTCAAAAACCTATTCTGTTCTGTGTACTACAGAGTACAGGGAGGCCGGTCAGGAGGTCACCACTACATCTACTGTCCAGGGAGACGGGTTTATTGAAGAAGAGTGGACGCTAAGTGAACAGAGAATAGATAAAGTGTCAATGTCTCCAATTAACCCTGTATCTGACCAGCAGGGCCATTTTATTTGTACCCCTAGTATAATCCATGAGTGTACAGCTTACCCTGTATTGTCTCCTAGCGAGTTCTGCAAAACTGAGATTACAGTGAAACAGTCACAAACGACTTGTTCCTTTCAAGAGTCTTCACATGAACACAGCAGAAGTGTCCTCTCCAGAAGCTGGACTCCACCATCAGTTTTGAGGACCCCACAAACAGACATCTTAAGCCCAGACTCCTTTGTAAATAATAGCTATGTGGTTTCAGGCGAGTATCTAACTGCAGGTCCACAGACTCCAATTCTGTCACCTGACCAGTTTGTGAAGGACAACTTGCTCCTCACACCTCAGGCTGACTCAGCAGCTTTTAATGCATTCGACTTAAATACACCACCTGGTAAATATTCTGTTAACCAAGAAGAGGTGACAGTGACCCGATCTACAAGTGGATATAGTGACCACAAAGTAGCTGATGGAACCATCAAGGCTTTTGAACCGGTTAGCTCCAAGCTAACAATCTGTGTGAAAAAGCCAAAAGAAAGATTTGTTGACTTGAGAAATGGCAGAATTGTTCCAAAGGGTCATGCAAAGCCACCCATCATACCATACACCGTTATAAAGGGGAAGGCTGGGGGTGGCAGTGGAAAGCAGCAAAGACCACGGTCTCCAGTGCCACTAGATGATATAACGGGTACCATAAATCCTGGAAAACCACCTGTAATATCTGCCACTGTTATAAAGGTACGAGACAACAGTGAAAAGCAGCATCGACTTCAGTCTCTAATAAATGAAGATGTAACAGACATGAAGGATCTTACAAAACTGCCCATAATATCAGATGCCGTTACAAATGTAAAGGCTAAGGATGACATTGAAAATCAGCCTAAACCTCTGCTGACCAATGATGAACCTGGCACCAAAGATCCTGTAAAGCCAACCATATCAACAGCAACTGTTGTGAAAGTAAAGGCAGTGGATCGTATTGAAATGCAACACAAAGCCCCGCTGAAGTCCCGCAGAAGACTGAGGAACATTGAATCAGACGGGAGTGTTGACTCTCGGGTCACTCTGCTTCCAGATTTGCCGGTCATAAATGTTCCAGACGTTTCAGCTCAAAGCCTACCAAGTTCTGTCAGCAGTTCTGAGTCATCCGTGAAAGTATCTAAACCCAAGTCCATCTGTGGTCACAAGAGGAGAAGCGAGGAAATTTCTAGAGACGTTTCAGTGGCATCCAGTGACTCCTTAGAGAATGCTGCCACCCAAGCTAAGAAAGTACAGATCTGCAAACCAACCCTTACACAACGTGTGAGCAAGCAAGTGCAGCAGGCTCATTCAGGTAAATCTATGAAGAACACCTCGAAATACAGTACAGTCTCGTATCCAATCAAGTGTTGGCCCCAGATTTATAGTTGCATTTTAGGGGCTGTTTTATATACTTTTCGATCATCCAGTAAATGTCTTACTGCTGGGATCCTCACTAATCATGAGAACAGGGGTCCTTCTGTGACTGGGGCTCCATGTTCAGCATGTTTGCTCCCATTCCATTAACTTTGAGAGTGCCGGAAATGGCAGAGTGCTCTAATCTGCTGTCTCCAACTGTCCCATACAGTGAATTAGGGATAAGTGTGTATTGTGGGGAGACCCCTTGAAAGAGAACCAGTTAGGTGATATCTGCTGCCTTACCTGAGATCAGGATGTGACGGAGAGAAGCAGAGCTCTGTGACAGAGGTTTATACGATTTGGAGCAGGAGTAAAAGGCAGAGGAAATCCTGACAGGACTCCTAGGAGAAAAATATGATGATTGGCAGCCTATTTTAGTGTGTATCCACAAATTATCAGTGTATGTTGGTGTGGTCCACAAGACTCCCACTGTCTTTTTTTTTTTTTTTTTTTTTTTTTGGGATTTTTACTCAGAAATCCTGCTCAGTCATATAAACGTATGTATCAGCTCAATATCCCTCCCTCTGTCATATCCTATTCCAGACATCCCAACCTGCAAAAACTCATTTCAGGGAGGTTTTCTTTTTTTTTTCTTTTACAAACTTTTTATTACATTTTCCAAACATATGCAGTATCTGCACACTTTGCTCTATGGTGTGGAGGACCGGGCTCATTACCCTGCCCCAAATTATCATATTTATGTATATGATTAAAGGGATTCTGTCACCACCTATAAGCCCTGTTAGCTAAACATCTGCTCATGTCCAGGGTAGCATTCTGATTTCTAAGGTGGCCTTAGAAGCTATTTGTGGCTTTATTCTGCGGAAAAACAGGTTTTACTAACCTGTCAATCATTGAATTAAGGTGCCCAAGCAGGGGAAGTCTGTGGATGCATGGTGCCCGGCCGCACGCATCGCCACCTTCTACTACTCAGCGCCACCTTCCCTCCCCCTCTTCCCGCTTTGAGATCCCGCCTGTGCGCACAGGCTCAGCCTGATGCGCCGTTGCGGACTGCTGGCATCGGCTTCTCCTTGCACTGTGCACACGCGCCGAGAAGGGGACACTGCTACAGGTTGCCGGAAAGGTTTACTGCGAGTAAACTAGAAATGGGAAGTTCGGTTCATTCAAATGAACCGATTCATGAATTGAATCTTCGGTTCATTCGCTGAGCTGACAAGAAGCAAGTGAACCGAAGCTTAGGTTGCACAATGCGCATGCGCGGATGCTTCCATTCACTCGCTGAGTCGGCTCTTGGTCTGAGTCAGGAAGTTTATTCTTTAAAACCCTGTGTGTAATTATCTACCCCACTGTAGGAAAAAACATCCAGGGGGTGTGAATTTAACACTGGGGTAAATAATAAAATTAAAATGGAGGGTTAAATGTGTAAATATATTTAAAAAAAAAATACATCTCTCTCAATAGTTCTATAGCTACTGAATGAGACAGAAGAAGGGATGCCTTTAACATATATATCTCCTTGAGAAGCCAATTTGACCCTAAAGGGTTAATTCAACCTGTAATCTAAACTCTGTTCTGTCACTTCTCTTATCTCTCTGCTCTGCTATCTGACTGAGATGAACCTTTCCAGGAGATATTGTCTCACATGCAGGTGGCCGGAGAGTTGAGATCCCTGCTATTCTCAGGCAGGGCAGATAGGATCGCTTTAAAGGGAACCTGTCACCATAAAAATGCAGTGTAATCTACTAGCAGCATGTTGGAAAAGGAGATGCTGAGCAGGTTGATATATAGTTTTTGTGGGAAAATATTCATTATAAGGTGTACATTTAAATTCCTGCTCATTCTGGTCTTTCACGTCAATAATTGACAGATTTTTCTGTATACACAGTCCATAGAGGGAAGGCTGTCAATCACTGATGGGACCGCCTCCTGGACTCCAAAGCCCTGAATGAGCAGAGATTTAAATGAATTAAATACAACCTATATAGTTGCTGAGCTCCTCCTGCTCTATAACATTCTAGGATACAGTCCTGACCGTAACTGACTGTATCCTAGTAATTATGATAGGAACAAACTATCTGATAGTGGCTCTGCTGTACTGTACTCACAATATGCACGTGAGCACAGTGCAGTAGAGCCACAATTGGATAGGAACTGACTATCAAAAGTCGCTATAATACGGTCAGTTCGGGTGAAGGGAGCTGTGATCAGTTCAGGAGATGTAATTGCCGCGTGGCTCTTGTTTTCTGGACTAAGCACGGTCCTGTGAATTAACGGCTCCAGCGCATGCGGAGTCCTCACCCATGAGCTCGTGGCTCTCCCTCCCCTGCTGACGATCAACTGTTTTATTCCAACTGAAAGTGGCAGCAGCTCATGAATATCAGGACTTATCAGCATGTACTTGAGCTGTTCAATACACGATTGACTCGGTCAGTCAAAGAGCGTGACCCAGTGTTTTCCTTGGGCCACCTGCACACGGGTGCGGGTGAACGCACATAAGAGCCGCACAAATCTCCATGCAGATTTATCTGTTTCTGCAGCATATCCACACCAAAATCTGCAGTGTCTAGCAGCAGTTTCTGGTGTGGATTTGCTGCAGGTCTCATCTTCAATTGAAAAGGGAGAAATGCGCAGCTTAAACCACAAACATAATTGACAGGCTGCAGATTTTGAAATCTGCACGGGAGGTCAGTTTCCGCACTGAAAAAAAATCTGCAAAGTCTGCATGAAATTAGCGCAATCTTGTACACTTTGCTGGTACTGTAATATGCTTTGGTTTTTCCGAACGGGAATCTGCGTGGAAAAACCCAATGTGTGCATGTGGCCTTAAGGGGATCTGTCGTCATTAGTTTAGGGCTGCAGTAAACGATTTTTTTTAGAAATCGAGTATTCTAATGATTTATTTTTACGATTAATCGCGTATTCTAATAAGAAAAAATGAATTAATACACTGTTTTCCTTTATAAAAACTCATCAGACCCCCTGCCATCAGTCCCCGACACCCTTCGTTCCCCCTGTGTGATCAGCCCAAGTGCATCAGTTCCCCCCCCCCCCCAGAGCCATTAGCTCTCCCCCACCCCAGAGCCATCAGCTCTCCCCCTGCTCCTCCTGACACCTGGAGTGCACACCGTCACTGGTTGCTATGACGCTGTGCACTCCGGGCGCCCGGCCTTAGTCGCACCAACTTTACATTTCCAGCAGGGGCGCCGCCAACACTCCATCGTTTCGTGCTGCTCTGCGTCTGACGTCACACAGCGCGTCAAGTCATGGCGTGCGTATGTCAGGAGGTCAGTGCAGCGCGGGACCATGGATCTGCTGTGGAGTGTCCGGAGGCCCCCTGTTGGAAAGGTGAGTATTGCGGGCCAGCGGGAGACCACGGAGCGGGAGTAATAGCAAGCGCTTCACTCCCGCTCCGTGGTCATGTGACACAAACGAATCTTCGATGCAAAAAATTTGCATCAAGTTATTTTTTGTGTCGGATTACTCAATTCAATCGAATAATCGTTTCAGCCCTACATTAGTTTATACTGCCCTTAGTTAGGACAATGTAAAAATAGTGACAGATTCCCTCGAAGTATAAGATAAAGATGTCCAGCAGGCTTGTATCTCTACGTCATCTACAGAAATCTCTGGTACTGGTGATGACCCCCCATGTGATGTTTTCTCACACTGAGGGGAATGTGGCCCTTGCTATAACTCGCCCAGAGCAGTTACCCCGCAGCATACTTTGTAATGGTGTAGACTACGGCGCTACAGGAGCTATATGTCTTCCTGCTGGGTGAGAGTGTGGGCCACCATGAACATGCCCTGTTTGCACCCCCTAACACCTGGACGTATGACTTCACGATTGTCTCCTGTGTCACCTCTGTGTTACATGTCCGCATTTTATTTAAGGAGATGTGGCTTGTATGAAGTGCGTATTGGGGTAATTTCGCACTGCTTTGTGCAATACCTGCAAAATTATATGTCTGGAGGATTTCTCAATAAATACCTCCCACATATTCCACTGTATAACATCCTTGGTTTCTGATGCTCGTTGGCTTCCATGTTAAAACCCCCAGTATAGAATAGTACTTCAATAGGACTGTGCCACTCCATACAGCAGTGTGACGAACAGTTTTAGAACCAATTGAAGTCAATGGAGCTATTCAAATGCAGTTTTTTCTTAATGGTCGGTGAATAGCAGCCATTTTTGGACCCCACTGAAATCAATGATACTGTTTTAATGGCCACTGCACCCTAATGACCGTTGGACAAGTGAAGGGTGTCCTTTTAGGGTAAAATAAAATATATAGAACACATCCTAGCCCAGGTATGAGTTGTGTAATACCAGTACAGTATACTGAATTTCAAGCTTAAAGTCTATGTACACTTTTAGATTATTATTTTTTATTTTTTTAATGATTGCATTTAACTAGTGTTGAGCGAGCATACTGGGCCGAATACCAGTTCGGCTCGAGCATAGCTATGCTTGGCACATGGCGGTACTTAGCTGAGTACCTTATGTGCTTGAGCGCAATGCTCGAGTTTCCTCCGCGCACGTTTTGCGGTTGCTAAGCGGCCAATAAACGTGCAGTAAGTACTGCCCTCACTGTAATGCCAGTAGCTATGTTGGCTACTGGCATTAAAGTGATTAGCTGGCTGGAACATGTAATCGGGTGCTATAGAGCACTCGATGACACGTGTTCGGCTCAATCTAAGTCAGGGAGAGCTGAGGATGGGAAGCGACACAGTGTAGGGAGTGTAATAGAATATTCTAAGTGTACAAAAACATTTCAGAGACCCAAAAGACACTTGGATATTCTGAGGAGCTCTTTTCAGCGCCATTGCTTGATTTGGCCCTCTCGCCTAGCATGCTTGAAGAGAGACATTAGATCTTGTGCCCTGATTCCCAACCTCTTGAGCATCCACAGTCACAAGAACATGACGGTGGGGAACGCTAATTAGTGTTTAATGAGGTGGATGATGATGATGATGATGATGAGACACAGTTGCCAATGGGTCAACCGCAATTACTGTCTTAAGAGGTTGATGAAGAGGATGAGACACAGTTGGCAATCACTGAGGTTGTGGTTATGTCAACAAATCAGGAGGATGATCAGAGTGAGGAAGTGGTAGAGGAGGTGGTGGCCGAGCGAGGAGAGAAGTACAGAGGGGGGGGGATCTGCCGCACCGCAACAGGCTGGAAGAGGCAGTGGGGTGGCAAAAGGGAGATGGCTCCACAGAGCACCCCCTTGCGGAAATCTCCCTTGCCAAGGTGTAGATGTTCCGCAGTATGTCGCTCTTTTGGAGAAAGTGCGAACGACAAAAGAATGGTAGTTTGCAACCTGTGCCATACGAAAATGAGCCGGGACGTGAACACTAGCAAACTCGCCACCACCAGCATTATCCGCCACTTGGCATCCAAGCACCGTAATTGGGATGAGCGCCTGGGTCCACAATCTGTGTCTGCGGGTCACACCACTGCCTCCTCTTCCCCCTATCTTACGTGCTGGCCAATCCCCTGTCGAAGGCGCAGGCCCGGATGCCTCCCGCCCTGCACCTGGACCTTCACAAGCACCATCAGCAACCGCTTCCGTGTCCCAGCGCAGTGTCCAAATGTCCTTAACCCAGGCCTTTGAACGCAAGCGAAAATACCCACCCACCCACAGGCACTGCCACTGGGAAGGTCCACTTAACCATGGACAAGTGCATTCGGCCAGGGACCCTTCATTTCCCTGACTGCACACTGGGTGAATGTTGTGGAGGCTGGGAGCAAGGTGCTACCGACTCCAAGGATTGCGGGCCCTACATCGTTCAGGGTTTCCGCCAGCACCTACGTTAGTGTCCTCAACCCCCACTTCTCTAAGCCGACACTTTCACCTCTGAATTATCCATGTGCAGCACCAGTCAGTCATCAGTCGGTAGCTGGAAGCAGTGCAGCACTGCAGTGGGGAAGCGGCAAGAGGCTATGCTGAACCTGATATGCTTAAGGGGACAAACGGCACACCGCAGCAGAGCTGTGGCAGGGGATAAGACACCAGACTGAGCTGTGGCTCTTGCCACTCAACCTACAACCAGGCATGGTTATGTCTGATAATGGCCCTAACTTGGTGGCGGCTTTGGAGCTTGGCAAGCTCACACACATACCATGACTAGCCCATGTCTTCAACCTTGTGGTTCAGGGGTTTCTCAAAACCTACCCCAATTTGCCTGTGCTACTGGTGAAGGTGCACCGCATGTGTGCACATTTCCGCAAGTCATCAACAGCTTCAGCCGGTCTGTCAACGCTGCAGCAGCACTTGAAATTGCCAGCTCACCGGCTGTTGTGTGACGTGAGCACGCGCTGGAACTCTACGTTCCACATGTTGGCCAGGCTTTGAAAGCAGCAGAGTTCAGTAGTGGAATACCAGCTGCAACATGGTCGTCGCCTTTCCAGTCAGCTTTTGCTACTCGCAAGCGAGGAGTAGGCATGGACGTCTGACCTCTGTAAGGTTTTAAGAAACTGTGAGAAATCAACACAGATGGTGAGCGTCTAACTCCATCATCAGCGTAACCATCCCACTTCTGTGTCTACTCAAACGCTCGCTGCTCACAATTAAGGACGACGCTTTGCATGTGAAAGAGGTGGAAATGTGGGAAGACATTACACGGGGTGATGGCCAGATCACCCTCAGTTCGTCTTCTCAGCGCGAGTTGGACGAGGAGGAGTAGGAGATGGTTGCCTCGGCTACAGAGGGTAGTACCCATGGAAATTTAATTCCATATGTTCAGCGTGGGTAGGCAGAAGAGGATAAGGAGATTGAGAGTGATCCTCCTGATGACAACAGCGAAGTCTTGCCTGTTGGTTCTCTGGCACACATGGCTGACTTCATGTTAGGCTGCCTTTGCTGCGACCTGCGAGTTGTACGCATTTTAGACATCACTGAATTCTCGACCCCTGCTACAAAGAGAACTTTTCATCTCTGATTCCTCTGGTGGAGAGGACAAGCAAAACTGCAATAGCAGAAGATCCTTGTTGAAAAATTGATGCCCTCCTTTCTGTGTAATAAGGGTGTTTTGGAGTGACTGTTCCTTGTAATCTTTGGCAGCCCTTTCACTTAGTGCATAGGCTTTGAGTATAGGAGTCCCACTACATGATCAATTTTACTACAATGTGAATGAGGCCCTCCATTATGTGATATACAGGTTGTATCGGAGTGCCTCTTCCTTGTAATTTTTGGCAGCACTTGCACTTTATATACAAGTAAATATACAGGAAAGAATGTTTCCTATCCATTTTTCATATATATAATTTTAAATTCGGTTTTGTGCCTATTATTGTCAGTCTGTAAAAAGTGGTGTACTATTTGGACAACATCGTTCCCAGCAGTGACCTGTGAGTCCAAGATGCATCCAGACCTCCTCCCCATGCTGTTCCAGAACCATTTCGGTGGTGTTTCCATACATTTGACATTTTCCTATGAACCAGGCACCCTCCCCTCTTCAGAGCAGGGTTGCCTAGTTTAATGCTCGGGTTCTCACATTGACTTCCATTATACTTGGGTGCTTGGTCGAATACCCGAACATCCCGATGTGTTTGTCCCGAGCACTACGGTGCTCGATCAACACTACATTTAACTTATGTTTGGCTAACAATAATTTTTTCAATTGGCCTTTATTAAAAATACGGAGCTATTCAGTCACAAAGGGTTAGCTGTTTTTCTAGCTGTGTGACTGGTACTTTTCACTTTTTTGCCAGTCATCTAGTACAACTTATCTCTAAACTACTACTAAGAGGTCATGAACACTTATTTAAAGGGGTTGTCGGGGTTCAGAGCTGAACCCTGACAGCCCCTCTGACATGAGCTTCCGAGCATTTCATGCTTCGAGGCTCTCCCTTGCACTGCGCTGAATCACACAGGGAAAGTATTTTTTCTGCAAATCCACTTTGTGCCGATTAATCTGATAACCCTTCTCTATAGATGTCATGAACACTTATTTAAGCCACATTGTTATCAGTAAGATAAGAACGAAGCTATAATGAGTGTTTATAATGTCAGAGAGGAGAGATAAGGAGCCCTTTGGCTTCCCAGATGACTGGAAAGACAAAAAATCCACAGGCAGCTAGTGGAGCATCTCGGCTATGTACATAAAAAAGGATTCCATATTGTTAATAAAGACCAATTGAAAAAAAGATTTAGCTTCAAATAAGTATAATGCAATAATTTAAATAAAAAAACTTCCCGCAAAGGTTTACATAACCATTAAATCTGTATTAATTAAACCTTTTATCATTTTGTGTTTCTCTGCCTAGAATTTAACATGCATGATCTGAATGTGGTCCCAACCATTACATAAATTTGAATGTGGCTCACCAGGTATAAAAGGTTGGAGACCTCTGAGGAGATCAAAAAGCAAATCTGTTCTGTGTACTACAGAGTACAGTGAAACCAGTTAAAGCCATCGGTCTCCTATTTTTTTCCACCACCCCCTTGTGATGTCTTCTCATTCCCCCTGCATGGAGGATATGAATGGAGGTGACCATAGAGTCAGTGTTACATGACATTTTCTAATGGCTTCAAAATGACCATGTTGGCCCCACTCTGGGTCTCCCTCCTGAATACATAAAGAAACCACTGCATCCACTATCCAGAGAGGGGTCATTGGTTTATATACGTCACCCCTTTATTTTAATATTACACCACTAATATAATTGTTTTGCAATTTCTCAGCCACTGTAGCACTGAAAAATGCTGGAAGAAACCACAAGGTCAAAGCTGAATCTATGAAAACCAAACCCGCCTTGGCAAAATCGTACAAGAAAGGTATGAAAGCTTTAAAGGTTTTTATAGTAGGCATGGATTTCTGAAATGACCATACAGTGGACACTGACAGAATAAAGCCGCATCACGCTCTTATGTTGCCGGAGCTCCCCCGGCTGTCAGTCCGTTGCCTATGTAAGTATAGCAGCGCTATGGCTGGCACCTCCGCTTACTTTGCTGTCCAAGGCTACTTCATCCTTTATTTTGTGCTGATGCTGGACAGCAACTGACCCAGCTCCTGTGGAGAAGAGGATGCAGTAGTGCGGGCAACCGTGTGACTGCTGCCATTTTAATTACCAGTGATGCGATGGCCGCGGAGCTGTAATGGACAATAAGCTGACAGCAGGGGGCGGCTTCCTAGCTGCAGTTCAGGTGACAAAAGAACATGCGGCGGCAGTGTATAGCTATTTCAGAAACCCCTAAAGGACGTGTTCCCACAGACTTTTTCACATCCCACTGTTTTTTCATTGGGATTGTGTCATAGCTCATACAGTATGGATTTGCAATCCACATTGTGGGTAAAAAAAAAAAGTGACATGTCATGTGGAAACTGTGGTGGGTGGCCACACAGGGATCAGCTCCATTAAATGGGGCTTATTAGCATGCCGATCCGTGGCATGACACATTGCATATCTGCTGCGGGAATACAAGGGTCAGCCTCGGGTAGAATTGCCCTTATTGTGATAAAAGGCCATAATACATGTGTGACTGTAAGACGCGCTCACATACAGGCCTCCTGCACACGAACGCGTGCTGCCCGTTGCTGTATTGCGGACCGCGTTTGCGGATCCGCAATACACGGGTGCAGTTCCGTGGGCATTCCGCATCACGGATGTGGACCCATTCACTTCAATGAGTCCGCAAATCCAGAGATGCGGAATGAAAGCACTACAGAGTGCTTCCGTGGGGTTTCGTCCCGTACTTCTGTTCTACAAAAAGATAGAACATGTCCTATCTTTTTGCGGAACGGGCGGATCCGCTGCAGCTTCCCCCACGGTCGTGTTCATGGCAGCACGGCCACGGGGCGCAAACGTTCGTGTGCTGGAGGCCTTAAGATGAGGATTCGAGTAGATCTTTACATTTCAATTTTAGATAATTTGGGACTTCCACCACTTCAGTCGGCTGTCACTTATAAGAACTCCAAGAGAATCGTTGCTGTTGCTCAGTCAAAGCTGACATTTATAAAGACGCCTAAAACAGGTAAGAGAGGATCCTTCTGGGATGTGTGTGTATAAGGTTGATTGTCCAGATAACAGAGGAGAACCAAACTGATATCTGTATACTACCTGGAGGCCATAAGCAATCTAACTAGTTTCTGTTCCTGTGGTTTGTTGAGCATGGACTATGTCTTGTTATGTATTGACTCCAACCACAAAATGATAAACCTGGGACTATAACTAGCTTTATTATTTCCTGTATAGAAGCTGGAGTCTGTGGACTGATCATCACTATGCTCATATGTTTACCGGTCACTAACCTACTGTATTTTTCAGTTATTCCACGACACCCTATGCCATTTGCTGCCAAAAACATGTTTTATGATGAACGGTGGATGGCAAAGCAGGAAAGGGGCTTTACATGGTGGCTGAACTTCATTCTCACACCAGATGACTTTGCTGTGAAAACAGATTCTCTGAAAGGTTAGTCCATAAAGTAAAATATATGCATGTTAATGGGCTACAGAAGTTTAACCCTTTAAGGACCTGCGCCGTACATGTATGGCGTAAAGTCTGCTAGGGGAAGGATCGCGGGGGAATGGGGGCACCATGGCTGCTCTTACCAGCAGGCATCCATACCGGGTAAGGGCAGCATGGTGTCTTTCCTCCCCCCCCCTGCAGCTCCAAGCGCTGCGAATGGCCGGTCAATGAAGACTAGTTCAGTACCGGTCACCTCCCCATGACCGCTCCCCACCCCGCAGCTTTCTTCTGTGGTCGGATCTGTGATATGCAAATGGGCAAGATATGGCATAAAGATGTGAGAGTAGCTCCGGGTACACCCACAAGTTTCGCATTTACGAAGGGAAAGATTCTTGGATAGAACCCCTAGAATGCCCCCCCATCCTAGGAGTTAGTGGGAAGATCGTGTGGGGGTTACCACCTCTATGTGGATAGCTATTATACCAGCATACCCCTATTCATGTCCCTAACTGCCAGGAAGTCATGGTGCCTGTATTGTACCAGGGTAACATTTTCCAGGTCAAGTCCCCCAGACAGCAAGGAAGGGAAGGACCCAAAAAAGATGCAGGGTGTGTTCCAAAAGGTGAATAAGGAAAGACACCAAGCAGGAGTGTTTTAAAATCTACCACTCATCCATGGAGTATTAATTTAATTTCATCCATGATGTACCCTGTAGTTTTACCACCTTATATTTAGTCCGCATAGCTTGCATATCCACTTTTCACTATATCCACTATTCATTTCTGTTAATCACCCCTTTAAAATGTTCGCACGGGGGTGCTCTTTCCAAAATGGGGTCACTTCTTGGTTTTTAATTTCTGGGGACCTCAGGAATTTTTTAAATGCAACAAAATCAATGTCTGCCAATTCAGGTCAGCAAAATCCATATTTTGCTGTTTGACTCTAGAGCCCTGCTGTGTGCTCATACATCATTTTTTGAAAACATATGAGGTGATGCTGTATTAGGGGGGAAATGGGGAACAAAATGTGGGGTGTGTCTTGTCCTGTTACCCTTTGGGAGGGTGCAAAATGTGGGTGTAAAGCAACTTTCTCTAGAAAAAATGCAATTTTTCATTTTCACTGCCAAGTGTTTCCTAATTTTAGGAAACCCCTTTTGAGGTCAAACTGCTCACTACACACCTTGAAAGATTCCTTGAGGGATGTAGTTTCCAAAATGGGGTCACTTTTTGGGGGTTTCCACTGTAGGGCCACCTCGGGGTGTCTTCATATGCGACATAGCTCCCAATTACCATTCCAGCTAAATCCAAAAGCCATATGGTGCTCCTTCCACTCTGAAGCATGCTTTGTGCCCATACTTTAGTTTTTGAGCACATATGGGGCGTTTCTGTAAACTCCAGAATCAGGGTAATAGATTTTGAGTTTTGTTTGGCTGTTAACCCTTGATGTGTTGCAGAAAAAAATAGATAAAAATTTTAAATCTGCTAAAAAAAGTGAAAGTTTGAAATTTCATTTCCACTTTCCTTTAATTCTCGTGGGACGCCTAAAGGGTTAACAAAGTTTGTAAAATCAGTTTTAAATAGCTTGAGGGGTTTAGTTTCTAAAATGGAGTGATTAATTGTTTTTTTCTAATATGTAAGCCCCAGAAAGTGACTTCAGAACTGAACTGGTCCTGAAAAAATTGGGTTTTGAAAGTTTTCTTACAAATTTTAAAGGGAATCTGTCACCTATTTTGAGCCTATTAAACCGTTAAAATAGCAATGTGCAATAAAGAACCTTCTTACCTACATGTGTCTTCTTTCTTTTATTCAACTTTTCATTCTTATAAAAAAGCGATTTTCTGATATGTAAATGAGGTTCCAAGGTGCCCAGAGGGGCGTTAAAAGGGTAAAAGAGGAGAGAATATTTAAAAGAAAAACTGCTACAAGAGGACATAGTTTTAAATTAGAGGGGCAAGAGGTTTAAAAGTAATATCAGGAAGTATTACTTTACTGAGAGAGTAGTGGATGCATGGAATAGCCTTCCTGCAGAAGTGGTAGCTGCAAATACAGTGGAGGAGTTTAAGCATGCATGGGATAGGCATAAGGCCATCCTTCATAAAAGATAGGGCCAGCGGCTATCCATAGTACTCAGTATATTGGGCAGACTAGATGGGCCAAATGGTTCTTATCTGCCGACACATTCTATGTTTCTATGTTTTATTACTCTGCTCTGGTGCCCAGTAACGCCCCTCTTTAGTGCCCAGCCGGCCTTTCTTCTAAGCCCAGCACGCCTCCTCATAAATTAATGTCCTCCCACATACTGGCCAAATGGCGCCGCCCCCTCCCCACCACGTCATTTAATTTATTCACTTCATCGGGCGTTCCTTCCTCCTCTCTTGGCCTACGGCGCCGCCCCCTCCCATTACGTCACATGTATTCATAGCACCGGCCCTCCCTTCCTCCTCTCCTGTCCTCAGAAATCCCGCGCAGTATCGGTGAGTGCCTGCGCCTGCACGATTCTCCTGTTCCAGAGGGCAACAGCCTCAATATTGTCACTGGGCATGCGCCGAGCCCAGTGACATAATCCGAGCGCTGTTGCCTTTGAGACAGGAGAGGAGGATTATGTCACTGGGCTCGGCGCATGCCCAGTGACAATATTGAGGCTGTTGCCCTCTGGAACAGGAGAATCGTGCAGGCGCAGGCACTCACCGATACTGCGCCTGCGCGGGATTTCTGAGGACAGGAGAGGAGGAAGGGAGGGCCGGTGCTATGAATACATGTGACGTAATGCGAGGGGGCGGCGCCGTAGGCCAAGAGAGGAGGAAGGAACGCCCGATGAAGTGAATAAATTAATTGACGTAATCGGGAGGGGGCGGCACCGTAGGCTAAGAGAGGAGGAAGCATGATGGTGCAATGAATAAATTAAATGACGTGGTGGGGAGGGGGCGGCGCCGTTCGGCCAGTATGTGGGAGGACATTTATTTATGAGGAGACGTGCTGGGCTTGGAAGAAAGGCGGGCTGGGCACTAAAGAGGGGCGTTACTGGGCACTAGAGCAGAGTAATAACGCCCCTCTGGGCACCTTGGAACCTCATTTACAGATCCGAAAAATCGCTTTTTTATAAGAATGAAAAGTTGAATAAAAGAAAGACACATGTAGGTAAGAAGGTTCTTTATTGCACATTGCTATTTTAACGGTTTAATAGGGTCAAAATAGGTGACAGATTCCCTTTAAGCTTTGCTTCTAAGCCTTCTAATGAAGGCCCAAAAAAAAAGTGATTTTCAAAATGATCCAAACATGAAGTAGACATATGGGGAATGTAAAGTTTTTACATTTTGTATTTAAAAAAAAAAAAAAATAAAATGAAATATTTTGACTCAAATTTACCACTGTCATGAAGCACAATATGTGACGAGAAAACAATCTCGGAATGGCCTGGTTTAGGATAGTTCCACACTAGTGGCACAGACCAGCCTGTCGGATCTGTCCTGCTGCTAGTGAACGCGTGCCCCAGGACTACTTTTCCGGCCCCGTTGACTATAATGGGGACGGGGCGGAGTACCGATGGCAGCGCACGCTGAGAGGCTGCCGGAATAAAAGTACTGGTCTGAGATATCTCTGATCTCAGTCATTTAATTTCTGATTCCTTGGTCAGATCCCAGCATCTGGGTGGGTAAACCCTTTAATCGGAGGTGGTCCTACTCAGTAAGGCTACTTTAACACTAGTGTTTACTTTTTCTGCTATTGAGATCAGTCATAGGATCTTAATACCGGAGAAAAAATGCTTCCATTTTGTCCTCATTCATTGTCAATGGGGACAAAACGTAGACATAGAAAGAACAGGGATTTAAATGAATGATTGGCACAAAGCTGTGTCGCTCTGGTCTGAACTTTCATTGTGAAATGTTGCTTTTACCATCATGGATGTCTAATGTACTCTAATTGTTTTGATAGTCAATGCAGCTGCTTTGATCCTTGGCGCTGAGAACAGTCATAAAGTGAGTGTACCAAAGGCTCCAACCAAGGAAGAGGTTTCCCTTAAAGCCTACACAGCTCGGTGCAGGTTGAATAAGTTGAGGAGGTCCGCCTGCCGCCTCTTTACGTCAGAACCTGTGGTGAGGGCTATACGGAGACTCGAAGTAGAGATTGAGGCTCGTCGTCTTCTTGTAAGGAGAGACAGACACCTGTGGAAGGACATAGGTACAGTAAAATCCCCATGTTATAATTTCCATTGCACTATTTTAGGCATGTTTGATGCCATGCTGTATTTCAGGTACTTATATACAGTCTGGGTCTGTGGCGGCGTAGGCTGTTTTCAGTGATATGGTTTCCTGTCTCTGAGCAGCTGTGTCATCAGAAATGATCTATTGTTTAAATCAAGTCTTTATGTTGAACCTATTATATTTTTTTTTTTTTTTTTTTTTTTTTTTTTAAGAATTCTGGGTGTTTTTAATTTTCCTTGTCCACCATATAAAAAAAAAAAAAAAGAAAAATTCCTGAAATCGCTGACCACTAAGCCTCACAAGTTTGACACTTCTTGCTCTGCAGAGATCACCACTTCTCAGTGTGCTTCTTGTTGTCATCATGGACAGGATAACACCGTGGTGATGAATGGACACGGCTTGTCCACAGTGCATGTTTATAAAACTCTTCTGTAGAAGTCAACGAGTCCCACAGGTTCCTATTTCCCATGTTGCTTCTGTAAAACATATATCTCCAAATGCTGTTAGTAGCAGCTCAGGCAAGATGTACGCCCCTATAGCCATGTGCAGAAAATAGAATTAAAAATCTACAATCGGAGAAAAAAATGTTACAATCAGGTTTAATTTGACAAAAAGCTAGGTGATACATTAACCTTAAAGGGGTTTTACACTGATGACCTAGGATAGGTCATCTGTATCTGATCAGTGAGAGTCCAACACCCGAGACCCCCGCATATCAGCTGTTTAAGAAGGCACGGCGCTTGCAGTAACGACGCAGCCTTCTCACAGATTAACTCAGGCTATGTGACGTCACGTTCACCTGTCACATGATTGACGTGAATGGGGCTTAGCTGCAGTACCAAGCACAACCTCTATACAATGTATGGCGCTGTACTTGGAGAGCTGGGAGTCCTGGTGTCATTCCCCCCCACCGATCAGATACTGATGGCCTATCCATAGTATATAATGTTTGTATTCATTGACTGAGTAAACCTCACTTTAAGGGTACAGTCACGTGCCATATAAATTGTGGATTTTCCTCAGCAGAGTCATGTGTGGAAAATCAGCTGTGTGTATAGTAGCCGCAAAGTAGATCAAATCTCATCCACACGCGGTGGAAAATCTCTGCAGTAGATTCTGCACATTACTTAGAGGGGATGTCTGATACCCAAAGCAATTTAAAGGGATTCTGTCATGACATTTTAGGCCTATAACCTAAACATATGGCCAGGTCCGTACTAATAACCTGAATCCGAAACGGTCCTTATTAAATCTGCCTGTGGCTCTATTAGCACATAAAACTTGTTTTTATAAACTGTTATTCACCTACCTAAGGTGCCCAAGGGGACGTCGCTTCATACAGTGTGCCCGGCTGCACCCATCTCCGTCTGGTGCCCAGCGCCGCTTTCCCAGTTGAAATCGCTGCCTTCCTCACCTCAGCGCCGCCTCCGCAATCGTCCGGTCACTCAGGTTATGCCTTGTGCGCACGCGCGGGATCTGGCAGAGGGACCGGACGATTGCGGAGGCGGCGCTGAGGTGAGGAAGGCGGCGATTTCAACTGGGAAGGCGGCGCTGGGCACCAGACGGAGATGGGTGCAGCCGGGCACACTGAAGCGACGTCCCCTTGGGCACCTTAGGTAGGTGAATAACGGGTTATAAAAACCAGTTTTATGTGCTAATAGAGCCACAGGCAGATTTAATAAGGACAGTTTCGGATTCAGGTTTAGTATGGACCTGGCCATATGTTTAGGTTATAGGCCTAAAATGTCATGACAGAATCCCTTTAAAGTTTGGCCCTGAAAGTGATTTAGCATAAAAAGAAAAAGAAAATATCGCCTATTCACCGGCAGTTTGTTTCATTGCAAAAGGTTCTGTCGCCAACTGCATCTGGTGACCTGTGGACTGGAAGTGAACCTTCTTGTACATCATCACATGCACTGCTGCACCCATTCACTGGTCTCAGCAGTGACTTGTCCCCAAGCCACACATAACTGTTGGGGCCAGTAAATGGCTGCAGCGGTGAACATGATTAGGACATTACACTTCAGTTTTAGAGGGAACAGGAGGTGGTGGGGACCAGGCCCTTGGTGCTGGAACGGAGTGCTGGTGAATAGGTGAGGGGTCTGACGCGCCTGTCCGTTTTAGGCTATGAATTTAATCTTTCAGAGTTCATGTAGTTAATGCAGACGTTTTCCGCACCAAAATGTGCCTCTTGTGGCTGCACCCTAAGCAGCTCATGGTTCAGTACTCCTCTTATTTCAGATTTAGAGATTCATAAAATTTGTCAAGGTAAATCAGGCTGCGTTTTTCACTAGTGGATGTATTTTCCAGGTGAACGGCAGAAGATCTTGAACTGGCTGCTTTCCTATAATCCATTGTGGCTTCGTATGGGCCTTGAGGTAATCTCTTCAGTGTAAAATGTGCTTTGATGTAATTTTTATGGTTATTTAACCTTCCACAATCTTCACGTGCTTATTCATAGATTTGATCGGCCTGTTGCTGGGCTATATTTCTGTTGTACTTAGTTATTTCATGTGTTTTTTTTCGGGTTTTTTTTTCTTCTGGGATTTGTACGAGTGCATTCACCCCATTCCATATATTCTTTGACCAAATCAGGAGCAGATCGGGCCAGATCAGCTTGATAAGAATTTAGCTTAAAGGGGTCGTCTCACTTCAGCAAATGGCATTTATCATGTAGAGAAAGTTAATACAAGGCACTTACTAATGTTTTGTGATTGTCCATATTGCATCCTTTGCTGGCTGGATTCATTTTTCCATCACATTGTACGCTGCTCGTATCCATGGTTACGACCACCCTGCAATCCAGCAGTGGTGGTTGGTCTTGCACACACTAGGAAAAAGCACCGACCTATGCACAACCCTGCAATCCGAGCCACCAGAGAGGTTGGCACAATTTCCTATAGTGTGCAAGCACAACCACCTCTGCTGGATTGCAGGGTGGTCATAACCATGGAAACGAGTAGTGTTTAATCTGATAGAAAAATGAATCCAGCCAGCAAAGGAGGCAATATGGACAATCGCAATACATTAGTAAGTGTTTTGTCTTAACTTTCTCTACATGATATATGCCATTTGCTGAAGTGACACAACCCCTTGAGCTGTCAGGAATTCAGACATAAGGGCTACAGATCGAGCTGTCACAGCAGTTCCCTGGCTGACTCACTGTTAATCTGAAAGCCTGATCTATGGGATAACTGTTGAAAATTTTAGCCCAAAATGAGTGGAATGCACTAGTAAAAAAAATAAATAAAATTCCTCAAAGTTGTCCATAACCTTTAAAGGGAACCTGTCACCTGGATTTAGTGCACAGAGCTGGGGACATGGGCTGCTAGATGGCCACTAGCTCATCTGCAGTACCCAGGTCCCATAGCTCTCTGAGCTTTTATTGCGTTAAAAAACAGTTTTGATCCATATGCAAATGACCTGATATGAGTCCTGTATCCGGAGATGAGTCAAGCGGAAAGGAGCCCAGCACTGCCCCGCGTCCTCCGAATCTCCTCCTTGCTGGCTGACGTCACAAAGCTGGAACGCCGAAATCTCGCGCATCGCGAGCTAGCACATGCGTAGTTCGTTCCCTGTGCTGATGCCAGTACAGGGAATGAACATGATGCCGACACTGCGCATGCGCTAGCTCGCGCATCGCGAGATCTCCAGCTCTGTAACGTCAACAAGCAAGGAGGAGATTCGGAGGACGCGGGCCGGTGCTGGGCTCCTTTCCGCTTGACTCATCTCCGGATACAGGACTCATATCAGGTCATTGGCATATGGATCAAAACTTTTTTTTAACGCGCAGAGAGCTGTGGGGACCGGGTATTGCAGATGAGCTAGTGGCCATCTAGCAGCCCATGTCCCCAGCTCTGTGCACTAAATCCAGGTGACAGGTTCCCTTTAAAAAATGGAGAATGCATCTGGTCAGGAAGAGGGGTAGATGGCCCGGTTTTGAACTGGTTAATGGTTGCCTGTTCTATTGTTTTCTTGGCAGACTGTATACGGAGAACTAATTTCATTGGAAAGTAATAGTGATGTCACTGGCCTCGCTCTGTTCATCTTGAACCGTTTGCTTTGGAATCCGGACATTGCAGCAGAATACAGACACCCCTCCGTTCCACACCTTTATCGTGATGGTGAGCATTGGTGCTTATGAAGGTAGAAATATAGCTTAAAAATCCTGGGCACCAGTGCAAAATTTGTAGCGGTTCTCCCCACCTAGCAAATATTCTCTAATACTGGTGTCTTATATGAAAGGGTGTCTTATATGAAAGGGGGTCTTTGCGCTTGGTAGTGGCTGTAACCCCTGCACCCCCTTTAGCTACACCCCTGTATGAAGGGCACTAATAACATTCAATTTGCTTTGCTGTGCTGTAGTGGTAGCCAGTATGCTGTGGACATGAGGAGCCAGCTAGACTATTCCTACATGCTAATTTGACTTTTCCAGTGGCCCATCAATCAAACTCCATAGCCCATAAATTCATGCATCTCAGATTTTTAATTGCCTCCACCATCTGGCTCCTGGAATTTGTCCTGCGCTGATATAATGCACTGCTAAGTTTCCTTGGTTTCAAATTTTATCTTTTTAGGTCATGAAGAGGCTCTATCAAAGTTTACCTTAAAGAAGTTGTTGCTGCTGGTTTTCTTCCTCGATTATGCGAAACAATCCAGACTCATTGATCATGACCCCTGCTTGTTCTGTAAAGATGCTGAATTCAAGGTATGTGTAATATAGAAATCCAATGTTTATGATAAAATCATGTGTATACTACCTAGAGTTAGATCATATAAAAAAAAATATTCCCACAATAACGATATTAAGAACTTTTATGGAGATAAATACCCAATTTAGAAGGAAAAAAACACTCAAAACATGCTGGACATTTGGTGACAGACTCCGTCCACTTCCACTGTTCTGTCTGGTCCCCAGGCTTGTTGTCCTAATGGCTACAAGGAGACCTTACACGGTGTGGGCATGCAGGGTCAGTGTATACAGATGGAGTACAGCACAGCTTACACTGTCTGTATACTGTCCACTCCCAGGCTCGGCCCCTGCCTCAGCCTCGCATGTATCGTCGCTATCTCTCCTCCCGGCCGCTCTGATTGCAGCTGCCGTGGTTTGCCCCCCACTGCTTGTCTTTTCTAATCAATAGAGAGTAGTGGTCTCCCAAAGGCAAACTATAAAAAATGTCTGAGACTTGTCAATCATCAGTAACTTGACCCCACTAAGGCAATATATTGGACAAGGCAGGATCATTTTTTTTTGGGTCACTTTTTTCTCCTGTTTTAATTAGCTGTTCTCATTTGGCAACAGAATTACCAGATTTTTCTATGTATTTTTTATTTTTTTTTGTAGGCTAGTAAGGACATCTTGTTGGCTTTCTCTCGTGATTTCTTGAGTGGAGAAGGAGATCTCTCGCGTCACCTTGGCTATTTAGGTCTAACAGTTGGCCATGTCCAGACGCCTCTAGATGAGTTTGACTTTGCAGTGACAAACCTGGCTGTGGATTTGCAGTGTGGTATTCGTTTAGTGTGAGTATTCTTATTTTTTACGATTATTTTTATTATGGTGAAAAGACAGGATTTGGGAAGTCAAAAAGCGATTTTACCATGGGCAATTGACAGGAGTGCACTGCTACACTACAATATTTTCCTGATGCTGTTAGTTTCCATGTCGCTCTCATTCCTCTGCTTCAGTGTCTCCTGCTAGTCTCTACCCCCTCAACCATCTCAACGAGGAGAAAATGACCATTCAGCCAGTCACTGGATGCAGCCATGACCTGCCTCATCTGTGTCGCGTGATTGCCTGTTCATTCATTACTGGATTAAAACGTGTTAAGAAAAAGAATATTAGTATCTAGTTTCTGTAATAAAGAAGTGGTCATTACTTATCTGGTAGGTGTAGCACTGCCGCTCTGTTTTTGCCTCCCCGGTATTGATTTACCTAGCTGCAGTGGTGACGTCACTTTGGCTACAGCAGTCACCTTTTGCCAATCACTGGCTTCTAACGTCCACCTCTGAGACCATTGATTGGCTGCAGTGGTTGCCTGATGTTGATGTGATGTCACTGCTGTAGCTGTGGAAACGTAGCCCGTCCTGGACAACCAAAACGGCAGTGTGGGTTCTGCCAGGTAAGTGATCACTTCTTTATTGCAGGTGAATGTCGTTTAGCCCTTTAAAGGGTTTCTATCACTTCGTTTCACCTATTTAGCTTTCAGACACTAGCGATCCGCTAGTGTCTGCTCTATCTAACCATCCTAATATAAGAGCTTATTGTCCTGCCGTTTAGCTAAAAAAATAACTTATATAGATATGCAAATGAGCCTCTAGGTGCTATGGGGGCGTGATTAGCACCTAGAGGCTCCGTCTACCTTAACAAACTGCCGCCGCCCAGCGCGTCCCTCCAGCCCGCCCATCTCCTCCGGAATGCGATGCTCCTCGTATTCGGCGCATGCCCAGTGAATGTCTGATCGCTTCCCTGCTCAGACATCTATACTGCGCCTGCGCCGATGACGTCATAGTGCTCCGAGGAACAGGCGCAGTGGAGATGTCTGAGCAGGGAAGCGGTCAGACATTCACTGCGCATGCGCCGAATACAGACGCGCACAAGGAGCATCGCATTCCGGAGGAGATGGGCGGGTTGGAGGGACGCGCTGGGCGGCGGCAGTTTGTTAAGGTAGACGGAGCCTCTAGGTGCTAATCACGCCCCCATAGCACCTAGAGGCTCATTTGCATATCTATATAAGTTATTTTTTTTAGCTAAACGGCAGGACATTAAGCTCTTATCTTAGGATGGTTAGATAAAGCAGACACTAGCAGATCGCTAGTGTCTGAAAGCTAAATAGGTGAAACGAAGTGATAGAAACCCTTTAACTAACCTGACCTCAGACATTGAGCGCATGTCATTAGGATATGCCCCCAATGTCTGATATGTGCTGATCCCTCCTCTGGGACCCACACTTATCTTTTAGAAAGAGGCCCTCAAAGTGAAGGAGGGCACACTGCGTATGCTTGGCCACCCTCTATACATTCCTATGGGAGCGCTGAAAATGGCTGAGTGGCGCCACTCGGCTATTTTTCGGCGCTCCCATGGGAATGAATGGAGAATGCCTTTATATGAGATAAGAACCCCCTCACCCCACCATAGGGAACGATGGTAAAATTCTCATGATTGCTTATTATGTTTCTATGGAGCCTTGCCGCAGGTAGGGGCTCCATGGAAAATAATAGAGCAGCTTCCTGTCACACAGGAGGCCTAGAAATGCGCACTTCTGAGTTGAAGGGCATCCATCACATTTGACCACAGCATCTGAAGGGTTAAAAGTCCGCGACTGGCATTACTGCTGGTCACTGACATTAGTGCCGGGTGTCTGTTTAAAACGGAAGATACCCGGTGGCTATGGAGCCCGCTGCACTTGCCCAGCCTCTGACGTAAATTTGTGTTTGCTGGTTGGGAAAGGGTTAATGCACCATTTTAGGTGATACACATTCCCACTTTGTATTATTTTGTATTTGGTGAAGATCAGTGTCTGCACACAGCATTTTTGTGCTGTTTACTTGAGGGCCCTTTGCATGGTCCGAGAATCCTAATGAGCGTTCATAGGAATGCTTGTTAGCGATTATGTGGCGGTGTGACTTGATCGTTTGTGCACACACACAAATCGTCGTCTGCCAGCAGCAGATAATGCTGTGTAAACACGATCTGCTGCTGGCAAACAAGGAGTCAGTATGGGGAAGAGCGATGGCATAAGCTATACTGAGGAGGAGATTGCTGCATGTAATAGCAGCGGTCTCCTCCACCAGCGAGCAGCAGATTGTTGTAAGGAACGCTTCCTTCCTGACGGTCTGCTGCTCTGTCATCTCATGTAAAGACACCTTTAGAATAGGCTCCCTGAAGGTCCGCTGTGCTCGGTACTTCATTTTCATACGGCTCCTTTCTGTAAACAGGAGAACAATGGAACTTCTGACTCAAAACTGGAGCTTATCAAAAAAGCTGAGAGTTCCGGCAATAAGTCGCTTGCAGAAAATGCACAATGTGGAAGTTGCTTTGCACGTTTTGACAGAAAAGAGGGTGCAGATCAAAGATGAACGTGGTAAGTAGCACAATATATCTATCCAACAAAGAATGTGTCTCTTGTAATATACACGTCCAGATTCTGAGCTTCTCGTGTCATCTGTTTTAACTAGACAATGACTTGGTGACCCTTCAGTTATCAAGGGAAGGGGGTGCACTGCAGCAGTGCACCATAAAGGACTTCTGTAGCAGAATGCCCCATGAGCTGCTCCTCTCTATGCATTAGAAGTAGAAGTCCTGCTTTGTCTGAGAGGGGAGCCTAGGAGACAGAGCAAGAGGTTCTATCTCCGAATTCACAGGATCGGCTGCGGGACAGCCGGTGGCAGGTCGGTGTGCTCTGCACACTCCTGCACTATAGTTGTTTTCTATGTAATTGGAGGTACACGTTAGTTTGAAATGATACAAATGATCTGTAGCATACTTTGTGGTCTGCCTTTTGCAGAGCTATTTGAGCGCTTTGGAGGGTCCAATAGTTTAGTAGCTGCACAAGTTAGAACTCTGAACAGTTGCTTTTATTGTTCACCCAAAACTTTTCCAGTGGAAAATAACAATACATGTAAAGGGTTAAAGTTATCTGGTAATAAGAGGACACATCCCCAAGAGATGGCATCACCCCCAATCCTGAGAATGAAGGGGCTGCAGAGATGGTTTAAAGATTTGTTGCCTTGCATAGTTAGGAGTGCCGCTCGGCAAGGAAAAGTTTGAGGGGATTCAGCGCGAAGATTTGTTGTCGGACCTCCCCACTGGTCGTCATCTTGTTCACAATCGGCGCTGAACTATTCCCAAAATGTAGGGTAGGTAGTATCTTTTTGGGGGATGTTAAACCAGGTAGCGTACCTTTTTTACTGATCATGAATGTGACCTATATTTTGGTCTAATCTCGGGAGTGTTAGTGGAAATGGCTCACTTTTATACCATAAACTGTAATTCTGTTTTATAGGTGTCGCCATTACATCCAAGGACATTGTGGACAGACATCGTGAGCGCACCCTGGCATTGCTGTGGCATATTGTATTTACGTTTCAGGTATCAGTGCTGCAATTCAACTTTCAACAGGGGAGAGCAAGGTTGGAAATCCACATGAGTGTGGGAACCATGACTGCTAGTTAATTGGAAAAAATTAAAGGGGTATTCCTATCTCGGCCATTCATGATTGAGATGGGAATACCTCTTGGGTGCAGTGGCTGGGGTTATGGAAACAGCTGTGCTGTATGTTCTACTTTTTACATAACTCCCATAGAAGGGATTGAGAGTTACAGAACCAGTGTAACACAGCCCACCGAACTGTTTTCCCCACCTACGATGGGTATTCTGATCTAAGCCATGAATATCGGAGAGGAGTACCCCATTAAGAACCTACAAGTGTCCCACTGGAACCGTGTAATTATAGAAAACTATTGTGTATCTGAATAAGGTCTCCTTCAGCCTTCCGTATTACAGAGATGTTCAATGAAAAAACTGTGCCAACGTATTTATTTCAATATGCAGTATGTTTTAACCAGTCAGTAATGGTAACGTTGTAACACATAGAAGTCAGCAGGTTGAAATTATATGAATTACTGTCCATTTACCTGTTGTACTAAGGCTAGGCAGAGCTCCATCACTGCTTGCTGATACTTTTGGAGGAAGTGCAAGAGGTTTCATACCTTGACATGCTCATCTAGCTAGTAGCTCCGTTTTGACCACAAAGCACTTCTTCTCACAATGGCTGACTGAAGACCAGTTGCTTTCTCACTGAAATTTTGTTGGCAGAGCATAGGCACCCTTTGGTACAAAACAATAGGTTGTGGCTTTTGGGCAGTGCCAAACAGTTAACTGTCCACATGTATTTACCAAGTTTTCTGGATCCTAGCGAGTTGGAAAATCTTTTTAAAAACTCATGTGAGGAATGGCTACTGCCACTAATGACTAATATCTGTTGTGTGTATTTTATATGCTTAAAGGGAACCTGTCACCGGGATTTTGTGCATAGAGCTGAGGACATGGGGTGCTAGATGGCTGCTAGCACATCCGCAATACCCAGTCCCCATAGATCTGTGTGCTTTTATTGTGTAAAAAACCTGATTTGATACATATGCAAATTAACCTGAGATGAGTCCTGCATGTGAGAGGAGTCAGGGACAGGACTCATCTTAGGTTAATTTCTAAATGTATCAAATCGTTTTTTTTACACAATAAAAGCACACAGAGCTACGGGGACTGGGTATTGCGGATGTGCTAGCGGCCATCTAGCAACCCATGTCCTCAGCTCTATACACAAAATCCCGGTGACAGGTTCCCTTTAACCTGTGGACCTACTAATGCATGCTAATACTTGTCTAGGTGGATGTCTTGCTCAATACTGATCATTTAAAGGAGGAAATAACCTTTCTAAGACACAGTTATACTGTGCAGAAAAAGCTTGCCGCCCTCCGTGCCTTTACTGCACCAGCAATTTCGAAGAAACGGGACAGCGATGCTTTTTCTCCGGACAATTACAGTGAACGAGTCCTTCTGCTTATGGAGTGGGTTAATGCAGTATGTGCCTTCTATAGTGCAAAGGTAAGATCTAGTCTGTTAAGAGGGTTTCCAGCCATTGATAATTAAAGGGGTTTTCCCATCTCAGACAATGAGGGCATATCGCTAGGATATTCACCCATTGTCTGATAGGTGCAGGCCCGCACCTATCAGACAATGGAGGCATATGCTGGCGATATGCCCCCATTGTCTATGATGGGAATACCCCTCTAACTCTTTCAAGATCTGGCAATTGTCCCTCCCAAAGCCATAACTTTTTTATTTTTCCATTCACAGTTATTATGGGACAAGAGGTACTTTCCAATTGCACCATTTACGGTTGTGTACAATGTGGTGGGAAATAATTCCAAATTGGGTGGAATTTTAAAAAACAAACACTATTCCACCACTGTTTTTATTGTTTATATTTTTATTTTTTAACACTGCTTGCTATGTGGTAAAACTGATCTGTTTTTTATTCTCTGGGTCAGTAAGATTACAATGATGCCGCAAATGTGCAGTTTATCTTCCCTTTCAATACTGAAAATTATATATATTTTTTTCAAACTTTACAAAAAAAAAATGTTCTTTGCATTGCCATATTCTGACCCCCATAACCTTTTTTATTTTTGTGTATGGAGCTGTGTGAGGGCTAATTTCTCGCCCATATTCCTTGGGGGACACAGGAAACCATGGGTATAGCTCTGCTCCCTAGGAGGCGTGACACTAAGTGAAAGCTGTAAGCCCCTCCTCCATCAGCTATACCCTTCAGCCTGGAGAAGAGACTGCCAGTTTTTGCTTAGTGTCCAAGGAGGCAAGACACCCCCTGCTTATGCAGGGTTGTTTTCCTATGATTTTTATTTGTTGTTTTTAATTCGATTTTTTTTTTTTTTTTTTTTTTTTTTTTTTTTCCTACAGGGACAACAGAGGCGCATTAGACCCCTCTGTTTCTCCCGGGGTTGAGTTGCGCCAGTGCCGGTAATTCCGCACTGCCGCCTCCCCCACAGAAGACAAGGTGGACCAGGGCAGCCTCGCTCCCCTGCGTCCCGCCAGCTCAGGGTCGTCCGCACGCCAAGTCCCTCCCCCGGCTTCCTGCCACTGCGGTGCCAGGAGCTGAAGGGGCGACCCCCGCTGGATGGACTGAGGGCGAAGACAGCGTATGGTGAGAGTGGCTGCTCCAGCCTCCCCTTCCTCCCTCCCACCGCTGCTACAGGCTTCCTGGGCGCCCGGACGCCCGTTTTGTCAACCCCAAGAAGCTGGACATTTGCTATCCCTTTCCAGCCGATGTCGTGGCCACATGGTCTTCCCCACCCAAGGTGGACCCCCCTGTGGCCCGGCTGTCAAAGAACACGGCCATCCCTGTTCCCGACGGGTCCTCTCTTCAGTCAGCGGAGGACCGTCGCATGGAGACCCTTTCCAAGGGCATTTTTGCTGCCTCCGGTTCTGCTCTCAGACCGTTTTTTGCCTCTGCTTGGGCAGGGAAAGCAATCTCTGCTTGGGGTGCGCAGCTGGAACAGGAGTTGGACTCGGACGTCCCCATCCAGGACCTACGTTCCTTGGCCCAGCTTATTATTCGGGCCGGGAATTTTGTTTGTGAGGCCTCCCTTGATGCGGGAGCCCTTATTGCACGCTCCTCCGCCCTGGCAGTTTCCGTCAGGAGGGAGCTCTGGCTGAAGGTTTGGAAAGCGGACGCTGCCTCCAAACGTTCCTTGGCGGGGCTACCGTTTGCGGGTTCCCGCCTTTTCGGGGTCCGCCTAGACGAACTTATTTCGGAGGCCACGGGTGGTAAAAGCACCCATCTTCCTCAACCCCAAGCCAGGGGCGCCCCCCGCGGACGCCCTGGTGCGTCTCGTTTTCGGTCCTCCCGCAGGGCCTCTGGGGCTCCCACCACAGCTGCCGCTTCGGCTCCTCCCCAGGACAAGCGTAGGAAGCCGTTTTTTCGGGCCCAGCCCTCCTGGCGCAAGCCGCAGGCTGCCCGCACACCCGCAGCAAAGCAGTCCTCTGCCTGAAGGCGCGCCCCCACCCACCCGGGTGGGGGGCCGGCTCCTCCTTTTCAGGGACGTCTGGATGGCTCACGTCTCCGACGCCTGGGCCCTCGAAATTGTGTCCTCCGGATACAAAATCGAATTTGCATCCTTCCCTCCAGATCGGTTCTTTCGCTCCCGCCCGCCGCGGGACCCGAAAAGCGCGGCTGCGTTCTCCGCGGCCGTTCAAGCCTTACTGGACAGGGGGGTGATTACCCCCGTTCCTCTAGAGGAAAGATTCCAAGGGTTCTACTCGAACCTCTTTGTAGTTCCCAAGAAGGGAGGTTCGGTGCGGCCCATTTTGGACCTCAAAAAGCTCAACCGTTTTCTCCTCCTTCGACGCTTTCGGATGGAGTCCCTCCGTTCCGCGGTGGCTTCCCTGGAGCAGGGAGATTTCATGTCTTCCATCGATATACAGGATGCCTACCTCCATGTTCCGGTAGCCCGGTGTCACCATCGCTTCCTCCGATTCGCCGTGGGGGACCTCCACTTCCAGTTTGTCGCCCTTCCCTTTGGGCTGGCAACTGCCCCCCGGGTGTTCACCAAGGTCCTGGCCCCGGTTTTGGCCTTACTCCGTTCCAGGGGTGTTTTTCTGCTACCGTACTTGGACGATATCCTCATCAAGGCTCCGTCCCTTTCTCAAGCGGTTGCCAGCGTGGATCTCACTCTAGAGACTCTGGCGAGGTTCGGTTGGGTCATCAACTTCCCCAAGTCCTCCCTTCCCCCCTCCAGACAGCTAGTCTTCCTGGGAATGCTTTTAGACACAGGAGCGGCGGAGGTACGTCTTCCCTCGGAAAAACGTCTGACCCTCCGTGGGGCGGTTCGGGGTCTCCTTCTCCACCGTCGACCGTCCTTCCGCTTCTGCATGCGGGTCTTGGGGCAGATGGTTGCCTGCTTCGAGGCGATCCCATTTGCGCAGTTTCACTCCCGCCCTCTTCAACGGGCGATCATCTCCTCCTGGGACAAATCGCCGGAGTCTCTGGATCATCCCTTCAGTCTATCGCCTCCGGTGCGGTCATCTCTCCGCTGGTGGTTACAGTCCCCTCTTCTGGGCAGGTCCTTTCTGCCACTCAACTGGTTGGTGGTTACAACCGATGCCAGTCTCTTGGGCTGGGGAGGCGTGTTTCCTCCCCGATCCGTCCAGGGCATTTGGTCTCCATCGGAGTCCAAACTCTCGATCAATGTCCTGGAGCTGAGAGCGGCCCTTCTGTCTCTACGACACTGGACTCATCTGCTGAAGGGTCATCCTGTTCGTGTACAATCGGACAACGCCACGGCTGTGGCGTACATAAACCACCAGGGGGGCACTCGCAGCAATGCGGGAGGTCACCAGCATTCTCCGTTGGGCGGAAGCCCACGTCCCGGCCCTATCTGCAATTTTTATTCCAGGGGTGGACAATTGGGCGGCGGACTTCCTCAGTCGCACCACCGTCGACCCCGGCGAGTGGTCTCTTCACCCGGAGGTATTCGAGGCCATTTGCCTTCGTTGGGGCATACCGGACGTGGATCTCATGGCCTCAAAATTCAATCACAAGGTCCCCGCCTATCTGTCCAGGGCCAGGGATCCGGGAGCTTGCGGAGCCGACGCCCTCGTTCTTCCTTGGCGAGGCTTCGCGCGCCCATACATATTCCCTCCCATCCCTCTCCTGCCCAAGGTCCTTCGGAAGATAGCGGCGGAAGGCGTCTCGGTGATCCTGGTCGCTCCGGACTGGCCCCGCCGGTCTTGGTATGCAGACCTCATGCTGCTCCTGGCAGACGCGCCCTGGCCGCTGCCCGCCAGGGAAGATCTTCTCTCTCAGGGACCGATCTTCCACCCGCGTTTAGGGTCCCTACGTTTGACGGCGTGGTTGTTGAGACCACCGTCCTGACGCGTAGGGGTTTTTCTGCGGACGTCGTCCGCACCATGATCCGCGCCCGTAAGCCGTCCTCTTCTAGGATCTATTATAGGACCTGGAGGACCTTTTTGGGGTTCTGTGCCGATCTGGGGATTCCTCCGCTCCGCTTTTCTCTCCCCACCGTTTTGTCCTTCCTGCAGAGCGGACTGGCCCAAGGGCTGGGCCTTAGTTCTTTGAAGGGTCAGGTGTCTGCGCTGTCCATTTTGTTTCAGCGCCCACTGGCCCCCCTTGGTCCTGTCAAGACCTTCCTTCAGGGCGTGGCTCACGCGGTTCCCCCGTACCGTCCTCCGGTACCGCCCTGGGACCTGAACCTGGTTCTCTCAGCGCTCCAGGCTTCCCCTTTCGAGCCTCTGCGGACGGTTTCCTTGCGACTTCTGTCCTGCAAGGTTATTTTCCTTGTAGCCGTCACCTCTCTTCGGAGGGTGTCCGAATTGGCTGCACTCTCCTGTCTGGAACCTTTCCTAGTGTTCCACCAGGACAAGGTGGTTCTTCGTCCGGTCCCTTCCTTCCTTCCTAAGGTGGTCTCCACCTTTCATCTGAACGAGGACATCGTTCTCCCCTCTTTGTGTCCTTCCCCTTCCCACCCGCGGGAGAGGAAGCTTCATCGCCTGGACGTTGTCGGGGCGCTCAAGATTTACCTGGAAGTAACCAGCTCTTTCAGGCATACTGACTCGCTCTTTGTGGTCCCGGAGGGGTCGCGCAGAGGGATGGCGGTATCCAAAGTTGCTATCGCCCGTTTTGTCAAGATGGCTGTTACTGAGGCTTATCTCGCCAAGGGCAAGGTTCCGCCCCTTGGTGTTACCGCTCACTCCACTAGAGCGGTCGGGGCTTCCTGGGCTCAGAGGAATCGGGCTTCTACGGAGCAGATTTGCAAGGCGGCCACTTGGTCCTCCTTGCACACCTTCACCAAGTTCTACAGGGTGCATACTCATGCGTCGGCTGACGCTGCTTTAGGCCGTCTGGTGTTGCAGGCGGCAGTTGATTAATGCCTCTGGTGTTGGTTGAGTTTGTTCTGGTCCCTCCCTTCTGGGACTGCTCTGGAACGTCCCATGGTTTCCTGTGTCCCCCAAGGAATATGGGCGAGAAAAGGAGACTTTTGTATTACTTACCAGTAAAGTCTCTTTCTCGCTCTTCCTTGGGGGACACAGCACCCGCCCTTCATTTGGGTTACAGTTGTGGTTCCGGCTTGGTTGCCCCCGTTGGGGCTCGACAGTTCTTTTTCCGGTTGGTGGTTATCTTTCACTACTTGGACACGCAACTGGCAGTCTCTTCTCCAGGCTGAAGGGTATAGCTGATGGAGGAGGGGCTTACAGCTTTCACTTAGTGTCACGCCTCCTAGGGAGCAGAGCTATACCCATGGTTTCCTGTGTCCCCCAAGGAAGAGCGAGAAAGAGACTTTACTGGTAAGTAATACAAAAGTCTCCTTTTTTTTGCGGGGTGATCTGTACTACTTATTGATCCCATTCTGCAGTGCGTATGACTTTTTATTCCATTTTGTTGTAGGAGGTGAAGCGACCAAAAAAGGCGAATTAGCCATTTTTCCTTATTTTCTGTTTCTCCATATGACATAAATATTTTTATATTTTAATAGTACAGGCATTTTTGAACATGGTGATGCCCAAGGATGTTAATTATTTTATTTTTTATTATTTATGCATTTTAAATTTTAGGAAAAGGGTGGGCGTGGTGTGTGATTGATAGATAGATGGGGATATAGATATATATCCATCTATGTCCCCGATCTTTGCTGAGGATAGCTGCTACATGGCTTGGAGTGCCCGCTCCCAGATGCTGTGGTCACATTTGACCGCATCTGAGATTTATATTATTATATATACCTCTATTATTGTCAATTGCATACATTAGTCTTGAGTGCCTGCTGTTTAAAACAGCAGGCACCTGGTGGCTGTGGCGTCCACTCGCAAGCGGCTGCCAGTTTTTGAAAGTCCGACCGCTGACGTAAGTTTACGTGGGGCAATCAGGAAGGGGTTAATGACCTGTCCTTAGTATAGTGCGTCGTTATATACCTGCTCACCATTGCAGATGTAATTGCAACTAAGCCGTCCCCTCCCCTTCAATAGGATGGCTCTATACTGTTTAAGTGAATATGGCGGAGCCTTCTCATAGAAGTGAATAGGGACTGTTTAGTTGTACTTACACCTGCTCACTGTTGTGATGGCGAGCAGGTAAACCGAGGAGAAGGCAGCGCTCATACGATCGGCATGGTGTTGGTAGTTGGCCTCCCTCTGATCTCATATTGATGACCTATCCTGAGGATGGATAATCAAAATAAAAAATAAAAAGCAGACAACCCCTTTAAGAATAATGCACAAATTTGTCATTTTGGCTATTCTTGAATGCCTCCTGTTTGTATGAATGATCTAGTCGTACATATTTTATAACCTCCTTTTTAGCGAGTAAATTCCAAAAGTCAGCATTTTTCAATCCAATAAAATGTTGTGCAAAACTTTTAATAAATCCACAGACAGATTTTGCATTATTTCCTATAGGTTGAAAACTTCACCGTTTCCTTTTCTGATGGTCGAGTATTCTGTTACCTAATCAATCATTACCACCCAAGTTACATACCATTGAATGCTATACGTCAGCAGACAAGTCAGACCATAGAGTGTAGCAGAACTGGAGCTATAGGACTGAATTCTTCTTCTGACTCGGACAGCTCTTTGGATATGTGGCCAGGAACGTATCAGCAAGGTAACCTATATTTTCTGTATGTTTTTACATCATTTGGTGAAAGGGGTTTTCCAGGAGTACAATATTGGTGACTTATCCATTGGAAGACCGCTGCAGCCTCTTGACTGCTCACCAAGCAAAGCGCTGTACGTTGTATAGTGGCGCTACTTGGTACTGCAGCCCAGACCCAGTCATTTGAAAGGGACTAGTCTGCACAAAGACAATGCGTGACCAATGAACCACAATGCCACTGGCCTAGGAAGAGACCGCAGTTTAAATAGTTGATCTTTGGTGGGTTATGGCAATTGAGCCGCACTGATTTGATATTGATGTGCTAACTTGAAGATGGGTCATAAATAATTTACTCCTGGAAAGCGCCTCTAATGAACAGCTATGGGGAGATTTACTATTTCTTGACCAGACAGGCACAGGTATAAACTAGTAAATATCACAGAGGCGTATACTGTATAATGTATAATATACACAATATGTTGCTAGACATGTGTAGACACTTTTCCTTTAAGCCACCTCTTGACACCAATATTATGACCCAAAAGAATGGTGCACATGTTGCTAAATGTGACACTTTTCTGACTTATTTTTTAGAACTTGCAGTGTGGAAGAAAAGAACTGATTAATTTACCACATTTTTGTGGTATTAACAATTTGCATGGAGGCTGCCACATTTGTGACTGGGTTTGCCTTTTTGAACTTTGCAGAAGGGGCAAAGCAGAAACTGTCATACATTATACCTGAAATCTTCTCTAGCTCGTAGACTGAACCTTTTTGCCAGTGGGCATTTAACGAAGCCTGTTTTAAGCCAGTTTTAATAATCTCCCCTCCCCCCAAAAAAAAGTCTAAAATAGATTTAGTGCGCTGCTTGTACACCAGTTTTTGCAGCCATTTTTGCTATGTGACATTAGTTATGAAGATGGATCTTTATTTTTCACTTTAGGTTTAACAACCTCCGCTTTGTTTGAGGAACTTCTGGAGAATGAGAAGGCAAACTTCAGTCTTGTGCAGAATGCTGCGTATGACCTGGGAGGAATTCCTGCGATGATCCATCACTCTGACATGTCTAATACAATACCAGATGAAAAGGTATCGAAAAGATTTAAATGAATCAGTAGTACAAGAAAATATCAGAAATGTTATTCAAAAAATGTGCCTTTTCTCTACCCAGCTTGCTGAACTGATCATTCTTCCTCAGTTCGTAGTTTTGTCTTGAGAGACAGGAGGTACTTTCAGCGTACTGGGTGGATCATGTTACATGCTGCCTATAGAAGTCTGTAGTAGGGAGTTAGCTGCTGAAGGGAGACAGAGCCACAGACGCACTGCTGAATACTGTATTAATCCTTCTATTTTATCAGCTTGTACTGCAGTATAATGCCCTCAATGCTGCTACACTGCCATGTTGTCTCCCATGCACGGCAGACCGTTTCCACCCACTTACCCAGGGAAAAATAGGGACAATGAGAGAGAGCTATAGAGGAGAAAATTGGTGAAAAAAATGCAACTTAAAGGGTCTGTACACCTTCAAAGGCAAACTTTTGTTTATGATTACATTTTACAACAAATTTTGGGCTAAAAATCATATTTCTCGCTCATCTCATTGGGGGACACAGACCATGGGTATAGCTGCTTGCTGCCACTAGGAGGCGACACTAGGCTGAAAACTGTTAGCTCTTCCTCCGCTTAGCGCTGGCGGTCCGTGAGGGAAAGGGTTAACTTGCGGCTGGGGGGGGGGCGGAGCCTAGTTTTCCCGCAGCGCTCCCCTGTCCTGCCTGCTCCTCCCGGAAGTACAGAGGCAGTGCGCATGTTTTTCCACCCTGAGAGGATCGTCCTTCTCGCTGCAGATCACCTCCCCGCCACATCCTGACTCTGGGGACACGTTCCAAGGGTTACTCTGCGCCACTCTGGTAGGACCAGTGCTGCTCCCCTCCTCTATACCCTCTCTGGCTCCCTGCTCTCGGTCATGTCGGACCCAGCGGATCCCGCTCCCAGGTCCTTGGTAGGGCTACCC